>NC_046978.1:14480016-14627516 GCF_009769545.1 Cyclopterus lumpus | reverse complement strand
CCCTTATCTATATAGGTCTAACCCCAACTTTGGGACACTAGTTTTGTTCCCCATTAGTCAATGACACACATCACCGGGTCATTAGTCGACTAATGACTGATGATATTAATCAATGCTCCAGCTTGGAAAGATTAACGGGACTATTGCATGCATCTCTGTAACTCTCAAGAGTCTCTACACACACACACACACACACACACACACACACACACACTCTGCTCTGGTATATTTCACTTGTGTCAGCACGGGGCAACTGAATGAATCAATAGGGCATCGGTTTGTCCTATTGACGTGCTCATTTAGGAGAGTGACAGGCGGTCACTGTGGATCACCATCCTCAGCTGACACTCTGACATGCTCAGCTTAAGAAAAAAACAACTTTTCTACCGGTGCTGAGAAAGACAGACAATGAGACAAAGATTTGAGTGTTGGCAAGCAGCCTGTTGATTCATATTTTCTCTCTAGTCTTTTGTCGTCGTCTTAACTTTTCATTTTACTGGACACGACAGACATAAATGACCCATCCCTCTGTCTAATTCCCCCCCCCCCCCCATCTCTCTCTCCCCGCTCTGGGTCTTTAAGTATCGCTGACTCGCTCATCCCCTCTCTTGGTATTTGTCCATTATTGATGAGAGCTGATAAGTGGTTATTTAAGAGGCAGGGCTGTCCTTGGGTCTCAGTGAGGTTGCCTGAGGATAACGCTCCATTCAACACTGCTTCTTGGACATGGAAAGGAGCCGTGCGAGCTCTAACTTTAACGCTCTCATCCTTTTTCCTTTAAATCTATTTGCTGATGTGAAAGGTGACTCTGTAGCCTCTGAAAAATCAGACCTCAGCCAAGAGTATCACAACTGGTAATGATCCGTGAGGTCCAAGCACATATTAATGCAGCCCGGGGAGAAATCTCCACAGAGACTCGCTAATAGGTGTGTTTGTGAGAGGATGTGTGCTACTGGACTACTTTGGGCTCCCCCACAGTGGATCTTTCATGATAAGAGCAACAGTTATAATAATCTAATTTGTATTGATGATGATGATGATGATGATGCGCATGAGGGGTAATAGTGTGGGTGTGGGTGAAGAACCCCAAAAAGGGGACGTAGAGACACTTTTTAAAAACGTGTTTAACAATGATGCGGTTCATGTGGGTGTGTGAGTGAGTTGCAGAGAGGAGATCCAAAAGGAGAGTCTTGGGAGACGCAACGAGAGATCAACAGAGATAGAGAGAGACAGCCAGAGAGATGGCCTGTAATTTGTTTTATTCGTGCTGGTTGGTGGTTTCACCACAAGGGGGAGCCGTGAACCTACTGTCACCGTGACGATGGTCATGAAAGGTGGGGATACTGGTGTGTTTCTTTTTGTGTTTGGATGTGTGCCCCTGAGAGAAATAACACTCGTCAACAGTAGATTGACCAGCAGTCACTTCCTTTGTCTGGTTTCGAGAATGTTTAACTAAAGTTGCACGTCCACACAAATAAAAAGACTCTAAACTACATTGATGTGGATATTTTTCACAATTTCCTCATTGACTACACATTAAAAAACAAAAGCCAGTGTACACAGCTTGATGGCAGTGAATCCGAGCAGCTAAAAGTCAATTGCTCGTGAGCGCCCAGAGATCCTGTGTGTTTGGTACATACTGTATTGCAGTGCCCGAGCATGTAGCGGTGGAATCAGTACGAGTGTCACCTACTGTGGATTGCAGGAGAGACCTTTGAAACCACGACTCAAGAGGGGACAATATATCCAAATCAGGTCCCTCGGCAGATAAACAATTACCTCTCATTGTCCCTCGAAAACCAATTTTCTCCAAGCCTTTAGTCTTCCTGCTCTTTTAACTCTGCCATTTCATCATGCCCATTTCTTTCATTTTCTTTTCCCCCATCCATCCTTTTCTCTCTCTATCATTAAATCTTTCGTCCTTTGGGTCTGTCATTAGTGGTGTCCCTCCATCCACGTTTTTTTGCACAGTCATGCTCAGAATGGACACTCAGTTTTAGTGTCACCATATAGCTCTGCTTCACAGCACTAAGCTGATACACTGACGCAGGCAAAGTTTATGCTTCCCCGGATCAGCACTTTTCTCATTTTTTTTTTTCTTGTGTGTGTGTGTGTGTGTGTGTGTGCGTGTGTGTGTGTGTGTGTGTGTGTGATTGGTATAGAAAAGAGTGGAGCTTGAGTCTTGGCCAGTTTGTGTGTGTGTGTGTGTGTGTGTGTGTGTGTGTGTGTGAGGCAGAGACTGTGGATGTGTGTTCTCCGGGTGCGGTGATATCTTTTGCAGTAAAAGGTAATATACTGTAGTCTCCTCCAAGGCCTATTTAGAGAACAGGTGAGAGGACAAGGGACGCAGAGTGGGATATGAGAGAGTGCCATCATAACAACTAAAGGGGAAATTGTAGACCCAGCACACACACACACACACACACACACACACACACACACACACACACACACACACTTCAGTGCAGCAATGCAGCAAATATGCAGCGACCTGTGGCAATGACTGCAGTCACCTGTTTAAAGGTGACATTTCACAAGTATTTACACAACAATGTTAAACGATTCATTTTGTGAGGACTTAGAATATTGCATAAATAAGAGTTCTGATCAGACCTGGTAAATAGACTATACCATAATGCTGTTCAAGTACAATTTTGAGGTACTTTATACTACTCACAGATTAAGCTACCTAGTCGTAAAACCTATCCTGGCCTTTACATATTAATATCTACAACCATTCTGTACAAGGGGTACTTTTAATTTTGGTACTTGTATCTTTATGCTAATATGTGTATTTTAACTCGAGTAAAGTTTTGAATTCAGGATGTTTCTTGGAACTTTTCTTTTTGTATTTCTGCCACTTTTACTGAAAAGATCTGAAAGCGTGTTCCGCCACTGGAGTGATTGCAATTCATTCAGAACTTGGACTAACACAAGAAAGCACACCACACACCTGCCCTCAACTCACTTACTGTCTTCCATTTGCTTCTAAAATTAATTGGTTCTCTTTCTTGCTCGCTTAAATGACACAACCCTGGCCTCTCCGGTCAGATAGCATCAAAGCAGCAAAACATCAATTTTTATAGTGCCTTTCAATGATGAGTCTTATTCACTGAATAGATGGCATTTACAGCCTCCATTGTGCTTGTTAAGACGGAGCTGGGCTTGAATGATGCGACGAAGTCATCTGTTCACGCGTGTCCATGACAACGGAGCGATATGAATGTTTTTTGCGCTACAGTCAGTCCTCGTCTTTCTTTCTCTGTGCTTCAGCACATGTTGTAGGACGTCAACAAAAGTATCAACTGGCTAGCATGTGACATCATTTTGTGTAATAATTGTGGTTCATGTGACTTCATTTTGTGTAATAATTGTGGTTCATGTGACTTCATTTTGTGTAATAATTGTGGTTCATGTGATTTCATGGTGCCGTTAGATTGCTGCTAGACCGCCACGTTATCCCAGATGCAAGAAGAAGAGCAAACCTTCTCTGGCCTCAGGGAAAAAGTAGTTTGTGAAAGACTAAACGGCAACAAATATGGATAGAAACAGAACATTTCTTAGACCACAACATTGTGAATGAAGTTATGAAATCTAGCTTTTTTTCAAAAATGTTTTGCTTTTGGACAATGGACTATTTACACGCCTTGTTTCTGTAAGTTAATAATAATGTGAACGTCAACGTTATTAATGAAGCTTGGAACTATTCGGTAGAGCGGTAGTAATTACGAAGATTGGGCAATTCTTTTGTTTTTAAAACAAATGAAAAAAGGAGAATCGGAGAGTCGGGACCAATGATGGGAACACCTCAAATCTGCACCCCCCGTCTTAAAAAGTCACCATCCAACAGAACGCCACCGATTCCACACACAGAGCAGGCGGGACTGTACGAGGGCAGTTACTACCAGTTTATTGATGTGATGTATTGATCTCAGCATAACCTTGTGTGAAATGGCTCTTACTGTGGCCACTTATGACAAGATTTCGTATCGTTTTTCGTTATAGACACATTGTTATTAGGGGAATTGCAATATGTTGGGCCATATTGCAATTCCCTTAATAACAAAGTCTTTAACAAATATATAAATCTAAAAATATATAATCTCCCCTGCTGGAACAGACTCCGATGGAAACCATCTCACCTGTTTCACACAGACGATCAAACCCGCTGAATGAGTTGTGTGTGGCACAGAAGATGGAATGGCGGAGGGGCAAAGATGTTCCTGTCGGCTCACACGAGTGATGGGGAATCCCTGGTGTGTAGATCATTGCACACTAGCGCTCACACGTGATCAACCTTTTTTCTGTATTTTCAAAACGCTTTTGCAAAGTTGTGGAATTTTTCAGGAGTAATACGATTGATGTCAAAACACGGAGAACACATTTTTTTGTGTTGAACATTCCTTTTACTAGTTTGGACTTGAATCCTAATGTTACTTCCCAATCCTTGTTTGAGGCCCAGGCCTAAAACACAGTCTCACCAATAAAGCTCTTATCAGAGGAGCCAAGTGCTTTGGCAGGATGGAAGAGCACTCCTTCATGTGACCACTTCACCTCCCCATTATCTCCAAGTGGTTTAATTTCCACACTTTTATAGTTTAAGTAATTTTGCCAATGATCCTCCTCTGCAAAGTGGGACAAGAGATTCATTTCTCTAAGAGGGTTATAATTTATAAAATGTTCTGCATCCAGTAGATTACTTAAAATGTTGCCTTGTAAGAATTAGATCATGCATCCTGACGATATATAATGCATGTCATGTACATTTATGTAAAATAGGGTAGTAATATATATGTAAGTTGTTCCACCCTAACACCCCAAAAAAGCTCAGTCTATATTCGCCCCCATATAGTCTTCAGAAGTGGTCTATTATTGAACCTGCATGGGTTTACCAGAGAGGTTTAAAGTTTAGCATGTGCTCTTTTATTATTGACATTGTTTTAGTTTAGTTTAGTTTTTTTTTTTACATTTCAAGATGAATACGAGCCAGCCAGTAACCGTGGAGCATGAAACTAAAGAGGGAGATGCGCATTATAGTGTGTTTGATATTTCATACAATTAACAAAACAAGGCGAAGCACATGCAATCTCCTCTCTCACGGTGCGTTTGTCTCTCTCTCTCTCTCTCTCCCCCCTCTCTCTCTCTCCCCCTCTCTCTCTCTCTCTCTCTCCCCTTCTCTCTCTCTCTCTCTCTCTCTCTCTCTCTCTCTCTCTCTCTCTCTCTCTCCCTCTCCCGGGCTCTAAATTGCTGATGTAAGAGCACATGATTACACATGCAAATGAACGCTCGCGAGCACAAAACGCTTGCAGACACAAACATCTGTTAATTCTCTCAAAAGGTTTCTGTTCAGAACACAGAGAGCAAAACTGAGCATTGAGGAATCATTATTCTAACGGAACTTTTTAGTATTTCAAACAAGCTCTTATTAACGCCCCAAAAAAGCTTAAAGACTGAAATGTTTTCCTTTTAAAAAAAAATAATATTCTGTAAATCAAAAAAGATGTGAACATTGTGTCTATAAATTTCATTTGTGAGCAAAATGTGACGGTGAAGAGTTTGGAGATTATTCAAAAATCAACAATATTGTCTTTTTTTGACTAATCTTAGACACATTTAAACCAAACTGTTGTTGCAACGTAAGAATATTGTAGAAATAGGCTATTAACATGGAACTTTTTTACAAGGGTTTAGTATACTATCGAAGAAGCTCGCTAGACTGTAACCACAGATAAACGCCCCTTTCAGTGTGCCGAGAATGAAGGTCATGAAGCCCATTTGAAGGTTCTGTTTTACACTTTGAGCCAAGGCTATAGTGCAGTACATAATCATTGCTCTGACTTTGCTTTATGTGCACGTGTGTGTGTGTGTGTGTGTGTGTGTGTGTGTGTGTGTGCGCAAAAAAGCAACTCTTACAACCCAACTCAAATGATTTCAACATCTCACGTAAATTGCGTTAATGTATTTTTGTCTCATTACATCGTTTTTGTCCGACTAATTTTGTGATTACTGGATTGTCCAAAATATGCTCAAACACGCAGGCACCTCATATACATTCAGTACAGCACATTCACACACTCCTTTTCCCTGCAACACAAACAAAACAGTGTGTGTGTGTGTGTGTGTGTGTGTGTGTGTGTGTGTCCGAGTGAGTGAGTGTGACCAAAAGAATGGGTTCTGTTAGAGAAGTGGCACGAAGGTCATGAACACAATTTAAACAATACAATCGAGGGTAAGTTGGTTTTGAGTTTTCTCGACTTCGGCTCCGCATGAGTGCTTCTGCCTTTTTTTCGCTGTGTTTTTTTCAGAGTTTGACTAAAATGTGATCCCACTTAAAATGAAAGGAACATTGTAGTACCCACTGTTAAATGTTTTTTTTTTTTTTATCCATCTAGCACCTTATCTTAATGTTCTGCCTCATAACACAATACTGACGTGTTCCCTGAATTGGTAACTAAATTATGATTTTAAGACTGAATATAGCACTACATGACTGGCTTAGACAAACATGTTAGCAGTGTACCTCTCTATGAAACTTCAGTTTTGGAGGAAGTTATACTGTAGCAGATCAAAGTGTCTTTAACATCCTGTTTCATTACTCTCCTTACTGTATACTCTTCTCCAAGGCAACCAGTATACATGTGTCCTTCGTTCCTCCAGATACTCTCTGGCTGCCATCTGGCATTTTTATTCTTTCCTAGTGTTATTTTATTGCTGCTTTTTCCCACACACATAACGCCTCCATACTGTTTCCATAGCAATGCTATTACTGAGATGACGGTTTTCTCTCGTTGTTACCGCTCTTCACTATCAAGTGTCCATATCTGGAGACTCTCCAGCAGCCGGCAACGTTGCTCTCTGTAACAAACAGCTAATTGTGGCGCAGGTGGTGTGGGAGTATGTGCTTATTACATGGTGCAAGTTTGAGAACAACCTTATTATGTCATGCATTTAGACGCAATGCACACAAGTTTCAGAGAAGTTATGCCTTACTTATTAACGTCTCCAAACTATTCTTAGATTCACTTCATAGAGTGTACAAAAAGATAGATGGATAAACAGAGACGGATATTTAATTGGTCTCTTGCAACATGTTGATATTTACATCAGTGACCCTGGATGGATACAGCAATGACTTGAGTGGGCGGACCTACACACACACACACACACACACACACACACACACATACACACACACACACACACACAGAAGGAGAGGTCCAACTCTCAGCACAAACACCGCTCTGCTGAGGCTCTCCTGGTAAAATGTGAGAGCACGGCACCTTGCTCCCAGGCACTTTATAATGAGGTTGTTGTTTGTGCTTGCAAAACATTTAAATCCAGACTTATGTTGCTAATGCCTCATATGGCCCTATGCACAGATATTACTATGGTGACCAACTTGGGGGATCTAAAAATACATTATCTTAAAATACATTATTTAACAAACTGGAATTAAGTATATGTGCTGCAGCTTCTACTGATATCATTGCCGTTTCTATTAGTTTGAGCTTTTTGTTCTTGGTGGTGGAACAAGTCCGTGCCAAACCATAATCCTTCGGTCTAAGTCTAAATGATTATAGAGTGATAGGTAATGATGTTCAAAGACAGACATTAAGACTTCCAGTGAACGAAGTTACAACAGGCACGACTACTGTTTAAAAAGTGAACCGAACAAAACAATCTAATATATGAGGCCAACTAAAGGGGAACTCTTAATTTGGACAAGAATGAAGTGGAGTCATGCAATTAATGAGCACTCTGTTGCATAAGCCTCTCCGGTTCTGGTGGAGATGTGGTTTAGTTTTCAGGGGTAATTCTATTGCTACTTTGAGGGCTGGTGGCAGCTGCAGGAGGTCTGGCATCGTTCCTCTGTGACACACCTCAGTGCTCAGCCACTGGATAATGGACAAGCTGTGGGGATATTTAGTAGAGAAATGTTCTTCTGCTCATATGCCACTGTTTAGCAGCAATCGACACAGTTTACCCAACCGCATTGTTTGTAAAACAGATTTGTTATGATGCAGACGTGCAACATAAAGGACGTGTAAGTTCCCATGAAGAGATGGCCAAAGGCAATCATGAAGACTATTGCCCCTTGTTTGAATTGGCTTTTAATGTTCTTATGGAGCCACTCCTAAAATGTCACCTCCTGTTAGAGATGTACTTCCACAGTTGCCTCGTGTTCAATGAAATGGGTTCGAAATGATAAAACATTCATTAACAAAAACAAAACAATTAAGCCGAATAAAACTGAATTATCAAGCTCAGAAGTTGGTCATTAAAATCACATTTTCTTCATGAAGCTCACATGTGCTTCCCCTGAAAACAAGTTCACGGCTCTGCCACAGTGATGAGAGGGAGGAGGGTACTGTCATCTGAGGCCCATCACATCGTCCTTGATTGACACGAGGATGACCTCAGGGCCAACACTCATCACTGTAATACGCTGAGGGTTCTCGTATCCTTGACCCATGCAGCAATGTACAACATTCAGTGTGTACAAACATTTCATCTTTATCACACAGGATGCCTTGCGCATGAGATATATGAGAATAAAATATACACAACATCTAACATGTAAGCTGCCTGTTGTCTACTTGACTCGGCTTTGCTCGAGGGCATGCGAGTGTGACTGCTTGACGTCACAATTTGTGCTGAGAACCAATCGCTGACTGCAGTGCCGGGGTTGAAAATGAAATGCTGCTTTTTCTTATTTGATTTTAATGGATATGATTGTCTAATGAAGCATTCATGCTCTACTTCTTTCTTTGACCTTCTGCTCTTTGACCTGTGACCTCAGTCATGATTGTGTGACGTTGGTTTTGAATCGTTTTTTTTGGCTCAAAGCCTTTTATGGAAGTATGTTTCCTCCATCTTAAGCCACTAACATTAAACGCTGTGCAGCTTTTCTTAAAACATTATTTCATTGCTTTAAAAAATCAAAACAATATGTACTATTTTCCTAAGCATTCATCTATTATATTGACTATGAACCACATAAACAAAACCTGCATTGCGTCATCGTCTACTTGTCAAATATATATATATATATATATATATATATATTTTTTTTTTTTGGTGTGCTGAAGTTCTAGTCTTTGACTCAACTCGTGTTTAGAGAAATCATATTTATTTCTGAAACATCCTCTTCTTTTAGCCTTGCGTAGGAACAGTGTTTGGTGACGCTGCACTTCCTCATCTGAGACTGGCCTCCTAAAAAGAACAACAGCATCAGTCGAATAAGCAAGTGCCCTAAAACCACATATATTTACAATTCAAGCGACAAAGCCCTCTAGTGGTGGTAGTGAATATGACGGGAGAAAAGGAGGACATAATGCAACGTTATTAAAGAGCGACAGGGTGGATGGAAACAATGGTGGTGACAGCTATTCGTCTACAATCAATGTTGTTTTTTCAAAAGCATCAGGATAGTTCCTGATCAATGACCAAGAACATAACTAATCCGATGTATTTTTCAACACTGATTAGTTTTGGAAGGCAAAGACAGGCAAATGATGCAGAGAGCCTGTCGAAGAGGGCATCAGATCCCCAAATGCTTCTGCGTGTTGTCCTAGAGGGCATGGCATCATTTGTGTTTATTTATATTATTATAGTTTATTTAGTTTATTTCATTTGGAGGATTTGTTGCCTGATCCACTAATACACTTGATTCATGTCAAACTCGACAGTCACCTCCTCACTGAGGGCTTTTTTTCTTTCAATATATTATTTTCTGCAAATGTTATGGAAAAACAGGTATTTTTTGATAAGCTTCTCCAGGTGTAAGAATTAGGTTGGAAACACTGACTCTCCAAAGGGGAGACTGAGAGTTTGAAAGATTAAAATAAGTTCTTGAACTGATGATAAAATAGACTCCGTTAAGGGGCACATTCTTCAACTTTTTTTCCCTGAGTTGCGCACGGAATCTTTTGTGTTGTTTTGCTGACCGTGCAGATTTGTTAGCAATAAGAGGACACAAACAAGCCCCCCGTCCCCCGCAGCTGCCACAAATGGTTAAGTCCATGGCAGAGCTTACAGTCATAAGGAGGGCTGACGCTCCTGAGGCCGCCCTGTCAACTTACGTCATGGCACTTCGGGCAGAGCCACAGACGAGGGCTCTGCAGTCCATACAGTGTGTTCTGTATTCAGTGTGTGTATATGTGTGTACATTTAGTCTTTTTAATAAGAGACATTTAAAGGAACGGCACGCCAAAACTCTGCTCCTCTGCGATTTGCGCTGTATTTTCACAGCACTATAGGCTGTTTCCACAGAATTGTATTGCTAGGTTAGAGCTTGGGGTCCATGTTTATTTCCTGTTAGATAATGTCATTCAAATACAATACAACAGGTCATAAACTGGGACACATTTGGAATATTTACGTTTATTGTGAATGCGTCTATAATAAATGTTTTACCTGACATTGAAATGCACTATTTTTATAACCAATATGAAAATGTTTGGATGCCGACAACACACAAACATACATCATGCGTCTACATGCATGTATATGTAAATAGTATGTGTGTGTTTTGTACACTGTAAATCTGTATTGTGAGCATCATGTGCGTCATTGAAATAATCAGCGTCAGGTCAGGTAGTGATTGACCGAGGTTAATCACTGTTCATCACTGTTCATCACTGGACAGAGACACATGCACACGCACACGCACAAGCACACACATGCTCAGATTGTGTTGGCCATCTCAAGGGGATTTCGATATGTAGTGTGTTGGCTTTTGCTGACAAAGCTTGTAGAAAACACACACACACACACACACACACACACACACACACACACACACACACACACACACACACAGGTGCAAAAGTAGGACACAGTCGCTGCCTTACACTGAGTTATGAGTATGTTATCACTGCTTGTGGGGCAGCTGTTGGGAAAACAATAACAAAATGAAGATGATAATCAGAAAAAAGGGTGAAAAGAGCTTAAAATATGTGCAACCAGAATAATGGATCATAGAAATGGAGGGGAGGGGAGGGGGGGAGGGGGGGGGGGGGGGGCACATTTTAAACCCACACACTTTTGTTTTTAGATGCCACCAGAGGCTGGTGTAAGTCTGGTAGACCAGAGCCAGAAAACCCAGGCTATATAGCTGTGGTCTATCATGAGTTATAATTAAATGGTCATATACAAGAGAAATGAAAAAGACATTTGAGGGTTTGTGTATTGTATTTACAAGTAATGTTAAATTGCACTTTACATCGGGCAATACAGCTGCTGCAGTCTGAAAAGTTCACTTGCATTAGAGCCTCAGGAAAACGGAACGTACTGTACATGATGAGTGACACTTCCCATTATTTGAGAAGATGCAGCAGAATACGAGCAAGCTGGAGGACTTTAGTACCGACACTCATCAGTCATTAAAAGAACAGCAGAGGTGCTGTGACAGACGTTAAGAGTTTATCAGTAGCTCTCTGAGCTCGCCTTTTCTTCTCTTCTGTCAGCTGCGGAGTGACGTTAAAACTTCTAATAAAAAATGAATTATTATATTGATTGAATTGAGCTTTCTTTATTGGGAAACAGAGCAAAATAGGTGTGGTGCTTCAAGTCCTTTAATAAAACTTGCTACAGTACGTGTCCATGTGCATTCACGCTTCAGTGAATTTGTCCTGCGTTATGTTGGAAATATAGATTTTGAAGGCATGCTGCATCTGTCAGATGCGTTTCAGTCATAACTAAATGATGTGCATGTGTGTTCAAACAAACTGTTCAAACTAACATTGAAAAAGGGAGTAGGATAAAAAGCCAATGTTCCCAAAGCTCAGACATTTAAACAAATGGTTTGACTCAAACTGTAAAGAAGACACGTGTGTGCTTGTGGCTCTGTTAGACTGAGTGCATTGCTGATGGTAATAATAATATGTTCCCTACGATAATGCCAACATGCTGATGCTATGCTCAGCCACCATGTCGCTGTCATGCTTCCATTCGCTACTAGACGCCAAATGCAAAGTAAAGCTCAGGCTGATGGGATTATTATTAGTTTTGCAGGTATTTGGTCATAAACCACAGTATTGTAAGTGTTTACAGTAACACACACTCGCATTTCATACGGCAGCTTCAGTGTTTTGACAGTGATGGATGGAGGCCGATGAGTTGCACACACTCCAGGACAGAGACGCAGTCTGCAACCACAGCCCATTTTCACTCAGCAGTTTTGTGCTCCTCATTAGAGGAAAGAGGGCTTAAACCAGCTCCAATTCCATATGCTTGGGAGCCTGCTGTTCCCCTGAGGAGGGGGATGCAATCGATCTGGAATGAGCTGCTGAAGAACGGATTTTCTATTTGGTATGAAATTGATCTGAGGCTCAGCACATCTTTGCAATGAGGTGGGAAAGATTGGATAGGAGGGCTTGGGGTGATATGAAGAGTTCATTTATTAAGGACTTGTATCAGACATGCTGTCTGAACATCTCCTCCTTGGAAACATAGAGGAGAAAGTGAACAATAAACACAACATATTACAATATTCATATTACACTGCATACAATCAGATTCTTGTTTTAAGTTCAATGTTTGAAATTGTAACCTGAGAAAAGATGTGTGGTTTGAAGATGATTAAACAATGAGCTTCTGTGCTGTTGAAAACAAACCAATGAGCAGTTTAAAACAATGGCCTATTCCCAGTTCTTATAATAAAATATAATATATTACCTCAACAGGGAGTTCTGGCCCTGGCCTCCATAATTCACTTTACCCCAAATTACTTTCATTGAGCGATTCCAAGGCCTTTTTTAGACGAGGTCGATTGAGCAGGAGGATCTTCAGTAATGGCTTTAATAGCACGGATGCATTTATTATGTTGTATTCATAGACGGCATATATATATATATATATATATATATATATATATATATATATATATATATATATATATATATACATGGGTTTCTTTTACCTGCAGTTCTTTTCCCTGTATTGATGACACCCGCTACAGTCTTGTCGGATGCATCTAAAGCACTTTGCTGCTTCAAATACATTTTGAGACAGTTGGCTATCGAACTGCAATACTTTCATGGAACTGACCATAGCATTCGGTAGCACCGTGCTCAAATGGTCCAAAGGTACTGAATGCCTGGCCAGTTTTACATTTTGCTTAATCATGGATAAGAATAGACATTACCTGATTTGAATCAAATGTTTGCCAATGTTGGACAATTTATGTGTGGACCAAATGTAATAATAATCTATCAAGTAGTTGAAGAGACATTTCACTCCAAGCCATATGTCCACCTCAGAAAGAGATGGTGGTTCTAGATGAAGATTCAAGGGATCATCTACATCATTTCACTTTGGAGCAAAGTGGAGGCCAACTGACAAAAGTATCGTCTTTAAAAGGTATATATTCCTTTGTATGAAGCACTTATTGACCTGGAAGTAATGTATCCTAAAAGTATCGTTATTGGGCCAACGGCATTGTATCTGCACTTTTAAACAATACCCAATGCGCTGATGTTCTCGTGTCAAGAAAACAAACCTAACGAACATATGGCTCACATTGTTTGTGTGAAGTGCTGAAGAATTCAGATATGTATTTCAAATGTAGTAATATCTTCTCCAGTGAATTCCTTTGGTCTTGGCTTTGCGCCTCCCACCTCCAGTTTATTGTGGATTTTGAGAGAAGAACCAGAGTGATAACATGATATTCCCATGGCATCTATAACCTTATTCTCACCTCGTAGATTGTTGTTGGTACAGCCTTTTCCCATGTGTGTAACATTATATATTTATCAGTTGTGACAGTAAAAGTATCTGATGACAATGAAGAGAACCACACAAACAAACAAACAAACATTTGCATACATAAACAATACCGTTTTGTTGTTCTTTTTGCATACAGTAGTTGTCCCGACAATGATATTGTTAGTTTCTTCTGTCCGTACACTTGCACATATAAATAAGCACGGCAGTGCTGACATTTACACCACACGTGGCCATCCGCTGTGCCCATCACACCGAAAGAGCACCCTGCAGCAAAATGGGGTTGTATATACAGTGTGTAAGGGGATTTGGGGAAAAACGTATTTCATGTCAGCAGTATGTTTCTGACTTTTGCATCATGTTTGCATGTGTGCACATACAGAAAACGACGTGAGGGCCCTTGAAGATCACTAATTACATTCACTAATTGCAGTGTACTGTACAGGCTGTCAATATATAGTGGACTTTAAAGTAAAAAGTTGGCTCAGTTAAAGCGACAGTGCTAAAGGACCTGGAGAAGACCGATATTTATTGACTGTGTACTCGTCCAGAAAAGAGAGAGAAAGACAGACAGACCAATGGGGAAAGAAGAAGAAGAATGAATACCATACAGAAAATAGTGTACAGAGGGAATAAAGGGTAACAGCTTTGCTGCATGGAAATTATTGGCTAAGAAGAAAGGCAGAAACCTTCAAAAGTGCATGTGAGAAAAGAGAGTGAGCGGTTGAGTGAGACAGGTCGAGTGGGCACTACAGAGAGAGAGAGAGAGAGAGAGAGAGAGAGAGAGAGAGAGAGTGAGAGAGTGTCAGGATCTGTAGTGTTGTGTCGTGTTTCCTGTCTTATTTTGAAGTCCTTGTCTCTCGTGTCCTCTGTTTCTCTTCACTTCCTGTCCCTGTGATTGTCTGCCCTGTTCCTGATTGTTTCCTCCTGTGTCCAATCACCTGCACCAGCCCTCTGTATTTAAGTCCTGTTCATGTCATTCCCCTTGGTTCGGTTCGTCTTGTCTAGATCGTGGAAGATCTTGTGTGTGTGCATGTTTTGTATCCTGGTTTTTTGGAATCCTGTTTAGCAATAAAGGTTGCTTTTCCATCGTTGACGGCGTTTGGGTCCTGTGTTTCAAGCTGCACATAACAGAACGAACCGACCAAAGATGGACCCAGCCTACAACCCCTTCGAAGGGACCCGCTTGGCCTATGGGGGCCCTCGTAGCCTCCAGAAGGGGAACTACAACCCCCATAGGGTCTCGGCACCAAACCCATTCGAAGGAACCCGCTTGGCCTATGGGGGCCCTCGTAGCCTGCAGAAGGGGAACTACAACCCCCATAGGGTCTCGGCACCAGACCCCTTCAACGGGACCCGTTGGGCTCGTAGCCCCAGTGGCAGAGGTCACGCAGGCCCAGCCCCAGAGTGGGGGGCGCAAACCTCTGGACCGCGTCGTTGGAGGGTTCCGGCTGCCGCCTCTGTGCCGCAGACTACTCCGGTTCCCGCAGTCGCCTCCGTGCTGCAGCCCTCGCCCGTTCCTGTTGCCGCCTCCGTGTTCCGGCCAACCCCAACTTCCTGGGACCTATTGGACTTCCGGCCGGCCCTTGCTTCCTTTGCCTTATCCCAGGACGCTTTCCGGGACATGATGGAGTCCCTCCGAGCGTTAGACATGGTCCTGCTTCGGCCGCAGTCTACGCCGGTTCCTGCAGACGCTGCGCCGCAGTCAATGCCGGTTCCTGCCGACGCTGCGCCACAGTCCACGCCGCAGTTCCGTGTTCCGTCGGCGCCCCAGCCGAGTCCAGCTCCCCGTGTCCCGTCGTCGCCCCGGCCGACTCCAGCTCCCCATGTCCCGTCGGCGCCTCGGCCAATCCCAGCTCCTCGTGTCCTGTCGGCGCCCCGGCCGACTCCAGCTCCCCGTGTCCTGTCGGCGCCCCGGCCGACCCCCGCTCCTCGTGTCCTGTCGGCGCCCCGGCCGATCCCAGCTCCTCGTGTCCCGTCGGCGCCCCGGCCGACCCCAGCTCCCTGTGTTCTGTCGGCGCCCCGGCCGACCCCAGCTCCACGTGTCCTGTCGGCGCCCCGGCCGACCCCCGCTCCTCGTGTCCTGTCGGCGCCCCGGCCGACCCCCGCTCCTCGTGTCCCGTCGGCGCCTCGGCCGACCCCCGCTCCTCGTGTCCCGTCGGCGCCCCGGCCGACCCCAGCTCCTGCTGTCCCGTCGTCGCCCCGGCCGACTCCAGCTCCCCGTGTCCCGTCGGCGCCCCGGCCGATCCCAGCTCCTCGTGTCCCGTCGGCGCCCCGGCCGACTCCAGCTCCCCGTGTCCTGTCGGCGCCCCGGCCGATCCCAGCTCCTCGTGTCCCGTCGGCGCCCCGGCCGACCCCAGCTCCTCGTGTCCCGTCGGCGCCCCGGCCGACCCCAGCTCCTCGTGTCCCGTCGGCGCCCCGGCCGACCCCAGCTCCTCGTGTCCCGTCGGCGCCTCGGCCGACCCCAGCTCCTCGTGTCCCGTCGGCGCCTCGGCCGATCCCAGCTCCTCGTGTCCCGTCGGCGCCCCGGCCGACCCCGGCTCCTTGTGTCCCGTCGCCGCCCCGGCCGTCCCCGGCTCCCCTTGTCCTGTCGCCGCCCCGGCAGACCCCGATTCCCCGGGTCACGTCGCCGCCCCGGCAGACCCCAGTTCCCCGGGTCACATCGCCGCCCCGGCCGACTCAGGCTCCCTGTGTTCGGTCGCCACCCTGGCCGCTTCCTTTGACACGACCTACGGCTCCAGAGCCCGGTTCCCCTGAGCCCGGTTTTCCGGAGTCCGTCTGTCCGTCTGGTGACCGTCCTTCTGCCCGTCCCCCGGAGCAGGTCTATGTGCCTGGTGGCCATCCTCCTGTCCGTCCCCCAGAGCCCTTCCGTCCGCCTGGTGGTCGCCCTTCTGTCCGTCCCCCGGAGCAGGTCAGTCCTCCTGGTGGCCGTCCTCCTGCCCGTCCTCCGGAGCAGGTCAGTCCTCCTGGTGGTCGTCCTCCGGCCCGTCCCCCGGACTTCTTCTGCCAGGCTTTTGGTCCCGCCTCCGGCTCCCCTCCACCCACCCTGGGGGACTGTGTTGGGTCGTCTGGAATCCGCCCCTTGAGGGGGGGGTTATGTCAGGATCTGTAGTGTTGTGTCGTGTTTCCTGTCTTATTTTGAAGTCCTTGTCTCTCGTGTCCTCTGTTTCTCTTCACTTCCTGTCCCTGTGATTGTCTGCCCTGTTCCTGATTGTTTCCTCCTGTGTCCAATCACCTGCACCAGCCCTCTGTATTTAAGTCCTGTTCATGTCATTCCCCTTGGTTCGGTTCGTCTTGTCTAGATCGTGGAAGATCTTGTGTGTGTGCATGTTTTGTATCCTGGTTTTTTGGAATCCTGTTTAGCAATAAAGGTTGCTTTTCCATCGTTGACGGCGTTTGGGTCCTGTGTTTCAAGCTGCACATAACAGAGAGAGAGAGAGAGAGAGAAAGGGAGAGAGTGTGTGTTGCTGCCCTGCTGAGACAAACAAAAACAACAGGAAGAAAAGAAGAGCGGAGCTTTTCCAAATGAGAACAAATATCGGAGAAGGGGAGAGGAGGGGGAAACTGGGGCAAAAGCACATTAGTGATTACGCATTAACATCGTCCGGCATGTGTGCCGGACGATGTTAATGCGTAATCACTAATGTGGAGGGAGGACAGGAGGACAAGAAGTGATAAGACGGGGGGGGGGGGGGGGGGGTGCTGATGGCAGAGGTGTGCTGGTGGACCCGAGAGTGACTCCCTCCCCTCGTTTCCTCCTTCCCCTCTGTCCTGTCTCCTTCTCCCTTCTCTGACCCTGTCCCCTCCTCCTCTTCCTCCTCCTCTCTCATGCTCTCTCTCTCTCTCTCTCTCTCTCTCCCTCTCTTCCCACAGGCAGACCAGGGAGAGCAGAGCGCCTGGGCTGCATCTCCGTCTCTCTCTCTCTCTCTCTCTCTTTCTCTCTGCCATCCCTCCGCACTCTCCCCAGCTCCTCTGTTTGTCATTCCGCAGCTGAAACCCTGTCAGAACCCCCCACCCTCCACCCCCCCCCCCCCCCCCGAGCTCGGCGTCAGCGGCAGGAGCAGGGAAGACCGCAGGGGAATGAATTGGGGATCCCTTCAAGAACTTAAGAGTCGTTTGTTCTTTTCATGCTTTTGATGATTGACCCGTTCTGCCGCCTCTCTTCTTCAAGGAGAGACTTTAAATGGAAGACTTGACGTGAGAGAGAAACAAAAACACAGAGCAAAAGCTTTCGCAGCTTTTATTTTTGCCCCGCTGAACAAAGTGATGCAAACGGAGACACGGCGTTTGGAAGTGAGTAACTGAAGACTTACATCCATCTCCGAGAAAGAAAGAAAAACAAGCTGCAAAAGAAGCAGGAGATTCTGAACACAGATTGTGAGGTTAAAGAGGACGAGACGCTGAATCGAGACTCGTCCCCCGTCGGTCTCCCTCTCCGCTCCTTCTGTCCCATCTGTACTTTTTTCCTCTGCGTCTCGGGCTCCGCGTCCCTCGACTGAAGCTCAGCCATGCAGGTGTCCATCGCCTGCACGGACCACAACCTGAAGAGGGGGAATGGGGACCACGGCAAGCAGAGCGCCAGCAGCCCCAACGTGGTCAACCAAGCCAGGGCCAAGTTCCGCACCGTGGCCATCATCGCTCGCAGCTTCGGCTCCTTCACCCCGCGGCACATTTCACTCAAGGAGTCCACGGGGAAACACACGGGCATGAAGTACAGGTGTGTGTGTGTGTGTGTGTGTGTGTGTGTGTCAGAGTTATGTGCAGGCTTTAGTGTGTTTCTTGATAAAAGACGCTGTTTGTTAGGTGCACTTGTTTCCCTTCCTCCCCATGTTTGTGTGTGTGCTGTCTGTATTTGTTTTCTTGTCTACTCCATCTCAGCTGCTACATCTTCATTACTCTTTAATAATGCTGCTCAATATTTCACGAGAATTAAGTTGTCAACACAGTTGTACATTTGATTGCTACTTAATTCCTTTTATACCTTTTCTTTTTTCCAGAGTTCAAAGTTTATTTAAAAAAGATCCCAGAGAAGTACACACTACCTAGAAAAGACACTCTGTTTTGACTGTGCAATAATTAATTATTGTTGCTCAACTTTTCAAGGAATTGTAATATTAATACTTTAATTATCATTGCTATCAGAGACACCTCTTTATTTGTGTCTTGACACTGATTTCAACCACATTGACACTAACTTATGTTGAACCCAGAGACATTTGTTATGTGGCGCTTTTTAAGAATCGTTGCATGTAAATGAGAACACTTTAAATCTTCTTCAAATCTCTCTGACAACTCACCGCCTCACTGAAAGCCACAGAAGTCCCTCGTTTTACCTTGAAATCCCCTTCGTATTGTGACACCTCATGAAGCCACTCTTGCCAGCACCATCTGAAGCGTTGTCTGCCAAGCCTGCAGTGTGTTTTTTTAGCGAGCTGGTGCTTCACATTTCAAAGACTCACCAGGCACAGAAGCTGCTCATTCACTTATATATGTCACAGGCAAACCTGGCAGCTTTTTACCAACACATGCTGTCTGCTACCTGGTCAGAGTTTATCGATGGTTCTCTGTCTGTCGTCACGTCTCCTCCTCCACTTCCTTTTCTCTCTCCTCACAGTTCATTTACACACTATCCTGTGTGTGTCTGTCTCTCTCAAATCTTAAACCTCTCTCTCTCTCTTTTAAAAAAAAATTCAATTGCTATGAATGGAACGGGACTCTTCTGCTTCGCTCCCACACGCCTCAACACTATTTGTCCAAACTCTGTCTTCCTCCGCCTCTCACCCTGGTTTGGTGAGACGGCTCTGCAGTGTGGGCAGAGTGTCTGAGTCGGATTTGACCTCAGCAGTGCTGCTGCTCCGCTGACTTGTGTGTTGGACTCTCATGGCCTCGGGCTGAGAAAAATATGGTGCCATTAGTTTCTTTTCAAGCTCTGCAGGTCACTGTGAAATCAAATTGGGATGTGTGTGTGTGTGTGTGTGTGTGTGTGTACGAAGACATGTTTTGTGTGTGTAAAGAGATACTGACGGATTGCAGGCTAAAGATATTTTTAAGTATTCAGCGCACTTGTATTTCATGGTGTTAATATTCTTTTAAAGGCATTTTATATAACTCTGTGTCAAAATGGGGAATTAGACAAATTAGACGTTTTGCTTCTGTTGACACATTTTAGAGTTGTTATAGGACTAACGTGGAGCTGGTGCCACAAGAAAGTTCTGTAGACTGCTCTGATAAAATTGAGGATTGCCATGCTCTTCATATGGTAAAACAAATTGACAAAACTATTAGTTTTTTCCTTTTTGAAGGATAAAAGGGGTTAAATAAAACCTATGATAGATGTCTGTTGGCATAATTCCCTGTTATTTATATTATTAGCGAATATTTCTGCTTTAGTAATTGTTTGTTACAGTATTGGCTTCTCACAGTGCACACGGTTTCTCCTGCTGTAAGCGTTTTATGTGTTGTGCTATAAATGGAAATATAAGTATAAGTCTTGACTACTTCATTATTGAACAGGGCAACAGAGGGCACGGTGTAAGAAACTGAATATCAGCAGAATAAAGCACAAAATATGTTTTCTGTAATGATTCAAACATGTGCCTGAGTGGTAGTGCATATATTTTTTATGTCGTGATGTTTTATCAAGTATTGCAAATTTGATCTTCAACACCTAACTAGGACATTCACCGCCCTGTTTTAAGGCTAATAGAAAACTGGACATTGTGGACTCAGTTGTAAGAATGGACTTGCATTACACATTGTTTAGACACTGAAGTAGTCTAGACAATGTGTAATGTAAGTGGGCCGTGATGCAGCTCTACCAGTAATGAGAGCTGGGAGACGGGTCAGCAGCGTGCCGGCTGTGGCTCGGTGCCACGGCCCTCTGCGTTGGAAACGGCAGCGCAGAATGGTGGGGGGGGGCAGCGGACGAGTACAAATGAGATGTACAGAGCTACACCCGACGGGTGACGTTGTACCGAAATCAGATTGTCCTTTCTACCAATGGATTCAGTTCTGTAGAGCTAGAGGAATCCAAAAAGGTTGTTTTTTAAGGTCTGCCCTTGTATTGTTTTTCTGAAAACGGACCACAGAAAGATTCTAATAACGTGAAAACATGCTCGAAACATTTAAATGATCAGAAGCAGACCCTTCGATTTGTATCTCTATACCTGGATGGCATGCCGATGTTGTTCCAATTGATTGATTTAAGTGTCAGCACTTCTGGGAAGAATTGATCCGGCTTCATGAAGAGAACTGCCCATAACTGAGGATTCTCATGACGCCTCCTGATGGGGTTTATTGACCGGTTTATTGACCGGTTTATTGACCGGTTTATTGACCGGTTCTGGCACTGCCATGATAATACAGCAACGTTAGACACGTCACAGACTATTAGGTGAAAGTTTTAGGTAATAGCTAAGGAGAGGACCATCAATGTAATATCCTGGAAAGGCAAGCACTATGTGGTGAAGACGAAGATGGTGAGTGTTTCCGCCCCTGATCTCATGCCAACAGACTGTTTGTATCTGTGGAGGCTCTTGGGTCGAGGAGAGGCCTGAAAAAGATTTGGCTCACGTCATGTCACAGCTGAAATGTATGTTTGGGTAGTTTGGCCGGAACGTTCGCTGCTACTACGAGATGCTGTGTCAGGTCTAAAAGACCTGTGTAAAGTGTAAAGTGTAAAAGACCTAAGATGAGAAGGTATAGACCTTCTCATTTTAGGTCTTTTACACTCCAGAAATAAAAAAAGCCATTGGTTTCGATTTATTCTAATGCGAGACAAAAAAAGACATGTTTCTACTTTTTCAGTTCTCCGAAAGGAGCAAATTAGTCAAATATCTTGATAATCATTTTACAGATGTTTTGATGGATAGTAGAGATGTATGTTGACAAAGCTGTTCGTGGTTAACTGTACTAATGCCATTGTTTACTGTACTACTAATGCCATTGTTTACTGCTATCCTACTGTATGATCACGAGTCAACAAAGGGCTATGCAGAGACGGCACTGACCGTGTGTTATTGTGCGTGCCAGGATTCTGTAGTGTTAAGGCATTAGATTAATTTGCACTTCAATATGTTTTCAAACTATTGTTTTCTTCATGCATACTTCCACACAAAAACAGAATATTACTTGGCAAAAAGGCAACAGTATTTCAAAACAAGGTCGAAGAAGAAAACAAGATCATGAACCAAAATGTACCCACATGTCGGGCAGTGATAAGGAATGCTTCAATAAGTATTCAGTACAGTTGAGATTATGTACAGTAAATATACTATATGTATTATGTACAGAATTAGAAGAGAGCATATTTCATGTTGATCCTACCAGAAGATGCCCACTTTACTTGTGGTGGCCTGTCAGTTTTGGTAACGGGATATTGATAGTAAGGTAAAGTAAAGTAAAGTTTGAAGTTATGTTTTATTTATTTCATATCTTTTCATTTTCCAGGCCCAGAGTGCAGAAATAGATTCAAATTGATTGGTTCATTTGAATTCCCTTTCTTGGAAAATGCATTAGTGTGAGCAGTGTTATCAAATGAAAACACACACACACACGCACACACACACACACACTCCTCCATACACAGCTTCCTCTATAGGATGCCTCGTCATATGCCAGTGTGGTCTTCCTGTCAGTTTGTCATTAAAGGTTCGGTAGGCAGAGGAATCATGGTGGAAATTGCCTCTGACAACAGATGAGGACGGGCTAGAGTTTCCACTCACAGTTCTATAGGAACAATGGGAGGAAGATGACAGGAGATAATACCTGTGTGTGTGTGTGTGTGTGTGCACGCTAACCACTCACCGCTCTATTGTCTCCTTCTTTTGGACGGACAGTCTGGGACGAGAGAGACAGTCTCTACGCCCTTCTCCGTCTCTCTCGTCCTCTCTTTGTTTCTTTTCACTTTTCAGGAAGTGAACTCCGGGATGTGCACACCATATCTGGCACACTTCTTGGCAAACCTGTCCTAAAAAGATGAATATAGTTGGAGAACCAATATGTCAAGCTGACTGGTAGAAATGAGTATGAAGGACTATATATATATATATATATATATATATATATATATATATATATATATATATATCAAGCACTTCTGTAACACAATAGTGTGAGAGAGTCTGTGGTCCTTTTTTAGAGGCTCTCAACTTCAACTCTGATGATTTATGTACCTATTCTTTGCATATATCAGACAGGACGGCGGAAACAAAAGGCTCATGGGAGTCCGTTACAAAAACCCTCTCAAGCCTCCTGCCGTCACTCCCATTGCACTGTGCGGGGAGCTCATTCAATTGATAACGATTTCCTTTACTTTCAGACTCGGTAAACAACATTTGCATCAGTCAGTCAGACAGGTGAAAGGAGATCCGCAGGAGAGAGAGGATTTAGATGGCTCTCGTGAAAGTAGTTCGACCCCTCGCTGAGGTCGGACTACTGTCGGCAGTGTGCACTCGTATAGAAAGTGCCACCAGGATACAACTTATGCAGATAAAAATGGAAGAGCAGGGGGCGCAAGATGTTGGTATAATTGATAGAGGGGATCATTAGGAGGCACGAGGCTGTGCTCGACATAATAACGCATCTATTAATACATCGTTAGTGAGCATGTGTGTCAGTACAACCCCCCTCTCAGAAATACATTACATTAAATACATTAAAACGCTTTCTTCAGTTGCATACGCTCCCTGGCCTCCAACAGGCTTCACTGTTCACCAATCAGGAGGTCAGCTTGCTGAATAAAACACCTGCGAGACGGCTGTTTTAACGCTGGTGGGTTGTGTTGGCATGTGGTTATTTCTGTGTCCAGGGATTTAAAAGAGATGGGGGAACATTTTAAACCCTGCATTGTTCAAGTCCACGTTTACCATGGCAGTCTTCTTCTTCACAGCCTTAGCTGGTGCATTTCTGCGGTTCTCTGTGGTTACTGCCACCTGTAGGTCAGTGTGATATTGTGAAACCATGAGGAGGAACGATTATTGCGTCACCAGCATGCATGCACTTGACAAAAGTCACACATTTTACAGATACCTTTTTTTTAAAAACAATTACTTGGGGAGCATGCAAAACACTACAGTTCCTATTCAAATAATGGCACCTAAAAAATATTCAAAATATATATTCGCCAAAAATTGACTTCTTAGGTATAGTTACAACTCAAAATATAGTTTTCTTTCTTCTGCATGTTTTGTATTTCGACCTACCAACACAGTCCCTTTCAGGTGGTTCTGGTCCAAACACCTTTTCTGCTGAGCCAGCTGTCTTTTTTGTTCCTGTATTTAAAACAATACCACATTCATAAAAGCCTTTGCCTATGGTTTTTGCCAAAAACAAAATCTGTTGGAGTAACGATTTACAAAACAGGCTGTACACATGTTGACAGAATATGCAGACTGAGAATTGTTGTTTGTACATGTTTGGGTACAGTATGCTTTAATAACGTGCAGATCAGAGTGTGGATGTTTGAGTGGTGAGTTATCAGAGAGATCGTCTCACACAATATGTTCCTTCATGACGGCTAATACTGCTGCTGTGTTTTGGCTTTTTCAGTAGAGAGAGAAAAAGAGAGGCAGCCAGTGTGGGAGTTGGGAGACATTTAACGGCTTGCAGCAGGCAAGGCCAGAGACTTGTGACTCTGAAACACACAAAGCAGCGGAAACACAGCACGAGCCGAATATAAAGAAATTCTATTGAAGTTAGCGGTAAGAACAAAAACAGAGACCTGACACATTTTAGTGCAAATATGTGGAAGGACACAAGTAATGACAGAAAAAACATTCCTGATGACATTTCAACATTGAAATAAAGAAAACACATGAAGGCTTTGTGAATACTGGGCGATGTTTTGCATGAGCCAACTCACAAATGAAAAAAAGGTGGGTGTTCGATCAGCTACTGCTCGTAGCCTCCTGAGAGCATCGTGGTGTGAAAGGCCAGATTAGCAACTGCTCTTAAAGTGTCTGTGTGATGTGCACAGACACTTTAAGGAGGAGGTGTGTGTGTGTGTGTGATATTCTTACAATCACACCTTCATTTTACAGACATGTTATGTGAAAGACCTACAATTTTATTATCATTATTTAGCAATGTGTGCAAATACTCACACTGTGGGTCCCCTTTGTGTGTTTGTGTTATAGAAAGATGACAGCTGTTCATTTTCACGTAGCTTTTTAATAAACAACAAAACAAATTCTATACAAAGGAAAAAAGTGGATAACACGTGAGATGATAATAATTAAGGGAAGGAATTCTTGCTCGAATCCACCACACAACAAATACTCAGCGGCCCTAACCAACACAGTATCGCTGCTTGTTGCTATGGTAATCATGTCCTTGGCTCTGTCATGCCATCATTCAATGTAGAGGACACACGTTTAAGAAAGACTTTAAGCCTTTGGGGCTAAACTAAAAGGCAACTGAACTAAAGAGTGACAGGAATGATGGGCTTTAAAAGATGTCATGAATGCATGAACAGAATATGCATTTATTCATTTTTAGTAGTGATTTAGGGGCAAAGAGTAGACGGACATGATTTCATTGTCATGATTTAGGCTGTAAGACAAAAAGAACATAGGAAATAAGCATCATTTTAAGAAGGCAAACCTATCATCACATACACGCTACCTTTTTACATCCCGTGGCTCACAAGCATCAGGGCTGTGGGGACTTTGAGAGATTTGACATGGGTTAAACTGTGTTTATGCTGGAGGAGAAACTCCCGCAGGCATTCCCTCGGAGGGGATGGTAAAAGGAACTGGAGGAAGAAGAGAAGAGTGTCAAATCTATGAATGATTGCACGTTAAATCCCTACAGGGGCCTATTATATTGTCCACTGGAGGCAGAATAACAAACAGTGTTCGTCTATGGTTGTTAGTGTGTCTGTGAACAGTTGCTGTGTCCTTGGGCATCCGGAAAGGCAGCTGAAACTGGTTTGAACCTTTTCATCTGGTATGTGTCATCAATTGATAATGATGACTAATACCTCTCTGTGCATAGCTGAATCAAATATTTCACTTGGTACCGTGAGAATAAAGTAGTTGTAGTTGTTCTCGTTGGCGTCACCGCTCCTCTGATCTGATCCCGATAGCGCCGCACAGCTTTCTCTGATGTTAGAGTTGAGGATGATGGGGTCATCTTCATTTAAATGCTTTCAGTGCTTTCTTCACTCTCTTTTGCTTTTAATTAAAAGAAGTGCGAGGATTGCTCGTGAGGTCGGGTGCATGGCGTGGCAGCAGAGTGATTCATACGGAGCAGAGAGCCAAAAAATGAAATTGAGCACCAGGAAATGCGTTGCTAATGTTGTTTACCTCTTAAGCTGCAAAAATTGAGAACTGGAGATGGTTCAGACAGAGTACAGGAGTTCATCAGTGGTTTTACTCTGTTTTTAAGCGCGTACCACCATCTTGATGAAAGTGCAGTCCTCTCTCCTCAGAAAGAAACGTTCCCTCCCAAAAGTCTTCTGAAGTTGGTGACACAAACGTTTAAGATAAGATAAGATATTACTTTATTCATCCCAAGGGGGAACTTTCTTGATGCAGCAGCTAACATGTTTACATATAGACAATACAATGAAATAAAATAGCAGGGCAGGACATATTACATTTAAGAATTTAAATAATAAAAAGGAAATTAAAATGTAAAAATTAAAATTAAATTAAAATGAAAGTGTATACAGTGTAACGTATAAAGTGAAAGTGGTGCAAGGTGTATTGATGTTCAATTCAAGGAGGATCTGGTGATTTATTGTGCAGACTAATTGCAGTTGGCAGGAATGTTCTCCTGAATCAGCAATGTTCTCCTGAATCAGCAATGTTCTCCTGAATCAGGAATGTTCTTCTGTTTCAAGAATGTTCTCCTGAATCAGGAATGTTTTCCTGAATCAGGAATGTTCTCCTGTATCAAGAATGTTCTCCTGTATCAGGAATGTTCTCCTGTATCAAGAATGTTCTCCTGTATCAAGAATGTTCTCCTGTATCTGTCCTTGTGACAGTGGAGCTGAAGCAGTCTGTTGGAGAACGTGCTCTGCTGTCCCTGCAGTAGTCAGTGGTCAAGTTTCCTCAAGAAAAAGAGTCGACTCATCGCCTTCTTGTACACAGCGTTGATGTTGGCCTTCCAGTTCAGTCTGCTGACGATGGAGACACCCAGGAACCTGTACTCCTCCACCACGTCCACATCCTCTCCCAGAACTCTCAGCGGTTGTGGAGATATCTCTCTGGTCTTGGCCACGTTCAGAAGCAGGTGATTTCTACAAAAGTCATCCGTTACTGCCCTGTACTCCTCCTCCCGTCCATCCTTAATACACCCGACCACTGCAGAGTCATCAGAGAACTTCTGCAGATTGACCCCGAGTTGTAATGTAAACACACGGGCTTCCAAGCAATTATCACATATTTTCTTTCCAGTAATTGTTAAAATATTGTATTATGAGTGTGTGCTGTTTTCAACAATTTGCTGGTTTAGTTGCTTGGATGTTAAACCGAAGCAGCGATGCAGCTGTGACTAACTGGGCTGCAGTGGGATGATAATGAATTGGAAAGACACTCCACGTTCCGCGACCGCCCATATATCAAAATGAAACATAATGAAGGAAATGTGTTTCTCAGCGGATTAGCATGAATGGATAATCGTTTCGTTTGATGCGCCCTTTGCTCTTGACTTGATGCCAGTTAAAGATTATGAGACGGCAGCCCAAGAAGGCAGATAGCTTTGTGACTCTCCGAGCAGATATTGTTACGCAAACTCAGCTGGAGAGCCACAGGGCAGTCTGTGTCACTAGCAGCCTGTCGGTCTCTGCGGATCAATCATGGGGATGTACAGCAAAAAGTAAACTGTGCTCCTCTTCCAAACACCTGAGGTGAAACGTCTGAAGCTCTTTGTTCTGATCGCCCTGCTGAAACAAACAGTCGGTGTGTGGACTACGAGAAGGATCATAACAACCCCCGAGGACTTCACTGTGTAGTAATTTAACATACCCGCGCTTTGATCTCTGGCATACTGCAACCATCGTATGAACAACCAGTTTGATGAAGATGATACGGCCAGCTAATGATCCTCATCTCTCCTCCACATCATTATTTATCAAGGAAGACATTTTTGCTGATATAAATACATTGAGTTACCGTCAGAAGGTTGTATGGACATTATTTAGAAGTCTATTCTTTTTTTTATTTCACTGTCTTTGAGCGAATCCTCAGCTCCAGCGATCTGGTAACTATTTGTGCACCTGTCTAAAAATGTGTGTATTTAATGCACGTCGGCTATACGTGAACTTGTGAGTACTATAAGTCATGTGTGTGTGCCTGTGAATTGCTCACAGTATCTGTATGACACTCGCACACACACTTCCTTCCCTAACAGATGTCCTTTTTCAATTCGCTGTCTTCTTCCGTCCCTTTCAGCGTCTCTTTTTCTGTATTTTTTAAATTCATCTTTCTCTCACTTTTCCTCGCCCCTTCCCTCCCTCCGCAGACAGCAGTGGCATACTAAACCCTGTGAGGGATAGGTGTAACCGTGTCTGCTGAGCTCAGTTCCTTTGATCCGTGGCATAATCAAAATCACCGAAATGTGTCCCGAGACCGATGTCATGGTGGGCTGACTTTTAACATACCCATAATGTATGCAAATATATATATTTATTTATTTATTTTCTTGGACAGACAACCCAACCAACCAGCCATATATGCAGGAGAGTTATTAAGGAAATGAAGAACAGGTGTGCTCGTTAGTGAGGGGATCAGCTGACTGGGCAACGGAGGCGGCATATTGCAGGAAGAGGTTAATGCCTGGAAAAACACGAAAAATTAGAAAAACGTTTGCTAAAATGACTAAACATAAGTAGGCAACTGCACAGAGTGAACTGAATCTGAGAGACTTCAATGGCTACTGCTCGAGGCATCAGCAGCTCCTTCTGGCTGGTTGGGTTCTCTGTCCAAGAAAAGGAAGGAGCTTGAACCTGCAATTTGTATTTGAAGAGCAACATGGTCATCCACACCCTTTTCTTAGAAAGTGACAGTTTAGCAGAAAATGAAATATTTAGTGTATGCACGCTGCAATTAACACATTATATATGTATAGTGTGGGGGAGAAGGGCTGTGTTTCCATATGAAGGCCATGTAATGGACTTTAGTCTCCATGGAGATGTGAATGAGGGCAAACGCTGCAGTCGTGTAGGTTTGTCTGATGTGTTTGTTAGATTTCACTTGGAGGTTTTGTGGCTTCATTTTTGTTTTTGGTCCGTGAAGACTTTGGTTCTCCGATGCGGTATTTAAACAAAACATGAAGTGCATGTTTTGAATATGTACATCTTATTGCTCAGTTTGTGATGTGTGATCTTCTTAAAGCTGAGATCTGTGATGTTTATACAATGTTTCACTCGTTCACTAGTTTGAAGTCATGTTTTATTTATTTGGTATCTTTTCATTTTCCAGACCCAGAGTGCAGAAATAGATTGATTGGTTCATTTGAATTCCCTTTCTTGGGAAATACATTAGTGTGAGCAGTGTTATCAAATGAAACCACACACACACACACACGCACACACACACACACACACGCACACACACACACACACACACACACACACACACACACACACACACACACACACACACACACATGCCTTTGTAGACACACAACACATATGAGCATGCACACCCTGTGTAAAGTATATATGTATAGGGTAAGAGAAGAGATGGTGAGAAAATCCCTCTGCTAATTCTTCAAGATGGATTTCTTCTTCTCCTCTTTTTTCACATCTGTTTTTTATATTGGGTCAACATCAAAGCTGAAACGATCACATCTTCCTATAAGCGCCTCTTACGTTCACTGTACTAATCCTCATGTCGTGCTTAGGAAGCCGCGTTCACACGTGCAGCATCATTGTAAAGACCTGTCGGCTAGTGGGTCTTCAAATGTCCATTATAGCTCATAATTGAAGAGGAAAATGGGGATCTTCTTCTTATTGATTCCCATGCAGTTAAGTTGCATCTGCCGTTTAGTAAAGAGAAGCTTAACCGTGTCAATGCGGAAACTAAATCTTGGCAATGGTTATAGTCGTGAAAAGACAGACTGATATGTAATAACTCCATAAACTCGTTATTGTAATTGAGAAGCATAAGGCTCATACTTCACCTGTCTTGGCTTCACTTTTCTACTGGATTCAGCTTACATTTGTAAACCCTTCACCCCGTATTGTCGGGGTTTATTAGCTATCACTTGTGGCCCTGTCTCCTGTCTCCATTATTTACCACTATTTTGGAACAGCACATACATTTAGAAAGTTAATGTATTAATTCCCTTTTACTATTATGAAAACTGCGTAGTCTTTAAAACAGGGATTAATATTATTATTGCCTATAAGACATTACAAAAATTAAACCCTACGATGAGTACATTAATGCCCATATTTCTGACCATGAACCATGTTCACTAACTGACTGTTATTAACCCTTAAAAACTGCTGCAGGTGCAGTCCAGCACAAATGATGAACTTCAGCCATGAGATGTTGAATAATCAACGCAATGAAAAGTCAGATCCAATGTGTAAAAATATTACTCCATTTAGGAGACGTGTTCAAGTTAAATTGATGACCGTAGCCTAATTATAGAAAATAACTAGGACAAAGATAACAAGTCCCCTCTTGTATCTTTAAAGACTTCACATTAACGACTGTCACCTGTTTTGTGAAAGTGATAAATAAAAAGAATATGGAGACAACAAACAAAGTGATAAAGTGTGCTTACGAAGAAAAGGTCAGGACAATTAGGCTGAAACCAGGTTAATAAACTGCCAACCAGTTAACACAATACAGCAACTTGGGAATAAACTGAACCTAAACACGGTCCAGTACAGCATAGTACATGAACAGAAGTGTTCTCTATAAGACGACATAAGTTATAACTTTATTCATCCTAAGGGAAATGATAGCGCCACAGACAACACAAAAGTAAAGATATAAAGTCTATGAGAAGTAAAACTAGCACCAGTGCCTCAGAGAAAAGTAATATTGTCCATGATATTGAGGGGTAACAAAAAAGTGATATTGCACATAATATATTGAAAGCAGGAATTCATCCCTGCATTCACTTTGATGAGATCATGCAAAAGTCTTTTAATAATTCCCAGCAATGCTAAACCCTTAACAGGGGGATCATGACCTGCTGTGATAATGAAACCTGAGCGAGCTCCTCTTCATCGGGTTCTGTAGTGCCGATGAAGCTGATAGGTCCAGGTAGATGGCGTGCTTTTCCTTTTGATGGCGTGTAAAAGACTCTTCTGTTCCTTTCTTTTTAAATCCCCATCTTCTTGTCACCTCCCTTTCCTCACACGTTGAGTACAAGAGAGGAGCTAAGGTGCAATAGAGACATCTTCTTTTTTTTTTTTGGGGTGATTGACAAAACCCGTAAACAAGTTCAAACAAGAGAGAAATGGAGATTCTTTTAAGGTGACAGCGCAGACCATCCAGGTGGAGTCAGGGATGCTGCGGTGTGGCGCACGGCTGAGCAGCAGTGAGGCCGTGTGGTGAATAATGCAGGATGGAGTGATCAAGCCATGTTTACAGAGTGTGCTTATCTTATACATTCACTAATTCATAGCTCAGCAAGAAGAAGAAGACACAACTATTCCCTTGTGCAGAGGGTTAATCGACGGAGAAGTCCACAGTTTGTGAGCCACCTGAATTTGTTATGGCTGATTTTTAGTATCGGCACTATTCCACGTTCATGCAGCATGTCGATACTGTCGGTGTAGAGTCGGTGGCTCCACGTGGATGCATTGGAAAGTATTTTTGATTGGTAAACCTACGAATGTCTTCTGCATCCCATTGTAGGTTACCTTGTTACAGTTTATTCAAGATTGACTTTGTTTTTTAGATTGACTTTATTTATATATATATATATATATATATATATATATATATATATATATATATATATATATATATATATATCTCACAATTGAATCAGAGCCGGAGACATGTATCGATCCCTTAAGGGATTTGGGTTGTCACACAGCAGGGAGGATGCTGGGGCTGGATTTAGCTGCTGTAATTGCAGATGCAGTCTAAATGCCAAAAAGTCAGCGTGCTCTTTATGTAACACACAGTTTTATTCTGAATTCAAAATGGATCATACTTGCATACATAAAACATTAAAAAACAATCTTGTCCAAACACATCTTGTCCCACAACTGCTCTATAGAAGCACAAAATAAGAAAACAAAGAATACTTTATGCGGTTGGTTACTGTATGTTCAATATGCCTGTTAGTCTTAAAACAATAATAATGTCGAGGCGGTGAGAAGAAGCATAGAAAAAAAATGTTGTCCGGCACAGAAAAGGCACTTTCCTTTCATCTGTAAAAAGACTGCAAGAGTGTGAACTCTGCCACTTTCTGCTCTTTGAAAGGCTGCGGATGCTTTTTCCTCCAGGAAAACAGAAACTGTCTCTTTTTCTCTGTGTGTCTTCACAGCCGACGCTGTATCAAAGAGCCTGACGGGACATTTCACACACGACATCCTTCTTATATTTTATATTGTCAAAAACATCCAGACACAGAAAAAGTATCTTGTTTTATTTTGGCTTTTGTTCAGTGCCATTTATTATCACTATAAAACGATACAGCGATAATAACCATAAAACTGCCGGCAATAAGTCATAATAATATGCAGGAGATTCAGCAGGGCTCGTCTCTCCCCTGGAACAGCCTAGACTTGTGTATTTGACCTTTTATGGTCCACAGCAGTTATATGACATTTATTAAACGGTTTAAATGTGTGTACTTGTGTGTATGACTGTTTTAAGACCTGTTTGCGGGAGTGCAGGTATGCATGTGTGGACATGTATCGATGTGAATGGTGTGTGTGTGTGTGTGTGTGTGTGTGTGTGTGTGTGTGTGCACGCACGTGCGCTGTTCATCGAAGTCTATAAAGCAGTAATTTAGCGAAACCTTTTGGATTGTTTCTGGCCCGCTGCTCCGTGAGGATTTATTGATCGAGTCCCGCACACTCCAGCCCCCCAACATGCACTCTAATGGCTAGAAAATCTGCTGGCTCCTGACTTTTCTCCGCTTCCCATGAGGAAAATGAATTAAATCTCTCTTTTCGCGGTTGAATGTGTGCGTCAGAACTACTGCATGTTGTGTTAAAAGCCAGTGTGAATGCTTGTAAAAATCATTTGTCTCACTAATTTATGTCTGCTAATGTGCGTTCATCTATATTGGTCTGTGTTTGTGCTCGGGTGTGTGTATGTGTATGTGTGTGTGTGTATTTGGATGTGTCAGAGTTGCTCCTGTTTAGTTACAGCTTTCCTCACGATGAAAGGCTGCTGAATGATATCATCAGAGTAAACATATTCTCCTTTAATCTGAATAAATACTTGAAGTAAACTGCTTCTGTGTGTGAACTTCAACAACAACAACGATGTCGGTGTGTCTTTGGGGGACGAGGAAGTCTCAGATTAGGGTATTTATTGACAAAAGACAACCGTTACTGTTTATATTGGTATTGATGGATATGGCGATCTAATTACAATCCATGCGTAACCCAAGATACAACAATTGTTTCCTTCACCATAGTAAATAGTTTGTTTGTGTTCTGAGTCTGGTATATAAAGAACTGGTAAATATTGTTGAATGGGAGAATCTGATTGTAGCAACAAGCGGAAATTATTATAAAACAAGAGTTATAATGAGATTATTATTCATTTGCCATATGTTTCTGCAGCTAGAAGGAGATAGATTCTGGCAGGGGGACAGGCAATGGAAATCAGCCTTGCGGCTGTAATTGGTTGCATTTACATTTTAATTTAAAGTGTTCATTAATGTACATTGTCCCTCTCGAACAAATAAATAACAAAATAGATGCTGACATTCATATGCGGCAGAACGTTTTGAGATGAACTCAAGGCAACAATCTGAACTGATTCAGCTATTTCTTCATGCATTCTCGAGTCCCAGAGATGGTCAATTATGGCAATGCGTGAAGACAAGTCTGAAACATCTGACTTCAAGGTGAAGAGTGCTTTGAACTGCTGCTCTCTCTATTATCATTGGTTACTCAACGATTTCCGTCAATTTGCATGTGCACAACATGACACACTTAGTATCCAAGTCTCACCACACACCATCAAGTGTTTCTAAGTGTTTGTGTATTTTGGAAAAATTATATATATTTTTTCCTTAGTACAGATAATAATATCCCGGGAGTGTTATCTGTATTTAATTTCTTTGTTCTTTCAGTAAATCACAGATTTTTTTAAACTTCTATTTTGATGATATCTCAGAATAACTCCTTTCTGAAAGTGGCTGCAGAAAGCTTCATAACTACCTGTCATTATAATAGCAGTATGTTTTAGTCCACGTAAAAATGTTTTTAAAGATTCCAGTGATGAAGTGAACATGAAGGAGTTTGGGCTTGAGTTTAGTAGACTAACCCCAAAAAGAAGCAAACAATGCAAGGCAAGTGTATTTGTTTAGCACATTTCAACAACAAGGCAATTCAAAGTGCTTCACATAAAACCATTAAAAGCATCAAAACTCAATGCAAAAGAAAACAAGATTTAAAAACAATTAAGAACATTCATTAAAACATTAAAAACAGAAACAGAATAAAAGTTGCAGTGCAGTTAGAGAAATTAAATGCAGGAGTGAGATGCAGAAATTGATTGACATCCTTGATTGTTGTTCAATTAAAGGCAACGGAAAACAGAAAAGTCTGAAGAGAACATTTACATTCTTATACACTTTACACATGTTTTTTCTTTGCATTGCAACCGTTGCACCACGTATTGTGATCAATGTGTTTTATTAATTTAAACAACACGGCACCATCAGTATTTATTCCATGTATTTAATAGATGTTTTTCTTCCACCAATGTCATCTAGTGAATTACTCGGTGCTGCATTCAGACATTCCTAGTGGACTCTCCCATCATGCAGTGACACGCTAGTATGAAAATGTGCTTCTCTAATGTAACGGCTGTGACCCCGGAGATGAAAGGAAAGCTAATGTGTGTAAATAATTAATTAGAAGCCTTCTCTCATTGTCAGGTAGTCATTGGATCGACATTGTTTCCCTTCTATTGGCTCCACAAGTTAGGGACTAATACCACTGTATGAAATATGATAATGATGTAGCCTGTGCACTAAAAAATTCCTAATAGACGAGTGTTTTGTGTATGTTAAGTATGCATTAAAATGTCTACACAGCTTTCATTCAAATACTTGTAGATATATTTAGTCCATTTCCATTGAGACTCAAATATAATGGAATGACAAAAACAAGTTTGTGTTCATTCCTCTGTGTGTGTGTGTGTGTGTTTCCATCCATACATCAATGTCCTTTATCGATTGCACTGAAGTCTAAATGTGTATTCTCTCTCTCTCTCGCGCTCTCTCTCTCTCTGTCTCTCTCTCTAAATGTGTGTATTCAACAACCCTTCAGGATTAGTTGAACATGCTGCAGATGGACAGAAACAACAACCGCCTCACGTTATTGTGTGCGAGGTTGTCACTGCAATGCATAATATGCAACCAAGAAAAAAATTATTTGAGTAAATCTCAACACAAGGAAGTCAACCTTGTTGCCTCATTCACAACAACAGAGGTGCGGCCCAGGTGACAACAGCACACAGGCAGACAGACCTTTGGACATCACACAGAACATTCTGCTGAGTCAGCAGCCTGCCGTACTCCTAGTTTGTACATTTTAATCATAAACACTGCAAAGTCATCACTGTAAGCAGCCGAGCCTTCCGTCTTGATTAATGTGACGTCTACGCTCCATGCCAGCATCGTCTGAGTGTGCTTGACAGATCTATATGTAAAGACCTTTGAGAATATGTCCTCTCTTACATTTCATTTATTATCACAGCATTGAGAGTTTATTGTTATGTCAGCAGTTTGTTCATTCCTCATTTGGTTGCAGGGAACTGCAGGCAGAAAGACACATTGGTCCCCATTTCAACTGGATTAGTCTGGTTATAGTGGATGTTGCATCCTTAATTTTAGTCCAAGATGAATTTTAATGTGGCTGTAATTTTTAAGAAACCTTTCAAGTACAAAATCCAGAACAACCTTGTGTTCAGCCAACAAATAACTGTTAAACACAGACTAATCACGTGTAAAGTAATACTCCATCACCTTCTTGTCGTGCAGCAGTTTGTCTAACCAGCTGCTCATAGGAGAGGAAGTGCAGATCAGCATGTCCTCCATCCAGATTGAGAGCTTCATCCCATATGAAATATTCTCTGGAGTCTTACACGTAACACGGGAAAATTACATTACAGGCCCTCCCCCAGTAAAATGAAACATGACCGAATAGTGATATAAATCCTCACTACTACGTGAACACAACAATTTGTAGTACATTTTATAGGCACATCACTGTGTGTGTGTGTGTGTGTGTGTGTGTGGGTGGCCTGGCTCAAAACAAGATTGGTCTCTATAACTAATTCCTGTAACTGTACGGGGGGTGAACTTTTATATAACTCACCGATATAAATAATGTTATTGTTTAAACTAAGGCAGAATTGGAGGCTGGTGACAGCTGTGAGTGACCCGTGGGTGCCACCTCAGGGCGCTATAACTGTGCGCTAACTGTCAACTGGATCACGCTGGGTCGTCAGTGCAAAGATGGACTTTCATTTTTTTTTTATTATTTGGACGATTGTAGTATTGTTGGAGCCAAATAAGTACATTTATTGAGTTTGATATACGCATTGTTCCCGTCCCAGATGCCCACAGGATACTGAAGCCCTGTTGAAAGGAAGGGAGGCCTACATGAAAGGGGGCACAGTTAGAATTGGCGGCCAGAGAGAACACGATGGATTCATGATCAATGAAAGGTAACACGGTTTGAATTTGTGAGACCTCACATCTATACTGGTTCATATGCATATCTACACGTAAGCTCATTGATGTTTATCAGTAGTTCCTACATGTTAGCTATGGATCGTAAACACCATAACAAACCATTTTTATTTGTTTTCACTGAATTGTATCATATTTACAGTACCGGTATCTTATTATTAGATCAATCATTTCAACAGTGCCACCACATGTACTGCTGTTGGAGACCAGAGGCTCAATGACATCTAGCACCAATTATTTTGTAAATGATTGATTTGTTTCATGTTACTGGATTGGTCGATGGCATTTTCACTAAATGCCAAATACAATAAGGTCGGTTGGTCTGTTTGTCCATCTCTTCCCTCTTGATGAGAAGAGAGACACATTCATCAGCAGAAAAACACGATTGTGGTGCTCAATCTTCCCAACACTTATAGGATATCATTACAACTGTACGAGCTTGGAGCTGTTGTGTGTCAATGCTGAAAGAGAGTCTGGGATCTTCTAAGATCTTCTCATTTAGTTTTTGTTTTGTTTTGCCTCCGGGCTTTGAGTCAACCATGCCCACATTCGAGGTTTGGGGAAATCAAACCAGAGCTATAGCTGTTCGTTCTCAAATAAAGAACACCAAAAAATGTGAATCTGTGTGTTTTCTTTAAGCACACAAAGGGCCCATAGCTTCATCCTCTTGGTGCTGGTGTCTTGCAATATTAACACGTTCATAAGAGAAGTCGTGACTCTCGGCCCCGGAGGCTTGCGCTACTGTAATTTTGAAGGATTTACCCTCGAGCCACACTTCGATGTGAGTGCTTTAATTTCCATATCTTTAATTTCAACAGAATACTACTCAACAGCTGTTGTCAGTTTGGCAATTGTTTGAAATATTTGGATTTCCCATCAGCACACTGGAAACTGGAGGGGAAATTGATTTGCCTGAGAGGCAGGTGGGGTGCTATTTTTCAAATTATGGATATCGTCTTGGTTCTAAAGCCACAATAAATATGTAAAGGAAGATAAACATAGGATAAAAGATGACAGAAGTAGCAGATGGGAAATGATTCTGTCGTGTGATGGATCTTGGTCATTGGAAACGGCTTGTCCTTTCTCGGGTGTATTGGCTTCATAAAGCTTTTGGGGGCCATGTAGTCTCTCAAGGCCACTTGACAACAAAGAGAGTCTTTGGCAGAAAGATTCAGCTGAAATGATTTTGCCCACGCAGCCACTCTGAGCCACTGCAGGCACATATGGAGATGTGCTCGCTGTGTCCTTCTGTTTCTACTCCACTGTACACGTAATGACTGGTGAGTATACATACATGCATACATGATGGTATCCGAACTGTCTCAAACGCATGTTAGAACATCCACTTAGCCAGCAGTGCCGTTACACTGATGAACGCCACAACGCATGAACAAATACATCTCTTGCTTGTCTCTGAGAGAATGAAGCTAATTGTGGGTGATTTGCATTTTGAGTACTTTACTTAATGCACATTTGCCTCAGGAGAGAAATGAAGAGGTATTTGTGCATTTTACATAACAAGGACACACCACCAATACAGCGATCCTGTTCTAACAAACCTGAAAGGATGGAAGGAGCTGCAATGCATAATATGCAATTATGTTCCCGTGGTATGTTCTTACTCTAGAGGTGGAACTACAGTATTATTTTCCTGTAAAGAGAGCTGAATTTATTCCTCATGATCAAGTTAGTCTCTGTTAAATACGCCTGGAGTTCTTTCATTAATCTCTTTACACTACATTGGGTTTTAAGCAATGTGCAGTAGAATTGAAGCTCCTGCGAGTCTGGACGCCATCAAGCCCTCATCGCTCGTGTATGAATGCAATCAAAGTAATATGTTTTTTTTAAGATTGATTTTCACTGTCCAGGATAGTATAATACGAAGAATATTACCAAAAAAACGGATAAAAGAAGAACAAAAGAGCTTTTAGTAAACCTCTGTTTCTCCCTCTCTGCGTGTGTCGTCCTCTCAGCTTCTCCTCGCCTTGCTGACCCGTCTGGGCCGGCCATGCGTGCATGCTTTTAGTGCATGCACAGGATGTGAGTACACGTTTGGCTCGGTCAGTCTATATGTTTGCCTTTAGTTTGTGCTGATAACACTGTTAACTGCCAGCCTACAGCTCAATATAAGTGCTCACAATCTCGTATCCAGCACCTTTTAGTGTACTCATTTTCTACACGCTGCATTCAGCCATTCACTAGCCGCATTCACCAAAGGGCACAACACCTGTAACGCAATGCATTTTCCCATAATCCATTGCTGAATCAAATGCACAAGCACACCACAAATATCTCCATCACTGCTCTCCTCACGGTATGTATTGCCGCTGCAACTGTGAAGGTGTCAAAAGACTGATTTGCTGAAAGTGTGCTTCTTACTGGTCCCATTGGCGGTGTTATCTCGCCTCGCTTGCAAGGTGACAACTGCTATATTACTCCCATACACAGACAGCTGCATTACTCTGCCTGCATGAAGGCTTTGAGAGCTTTGATCGCTTTCAAAAGAGACTTTTTTTTTAAAATGACGGGTTGTATTTTTTCCCGCATAGATTTGTTTTCCTATGGGAGTATGGGTGTCTTTGAAGCGATGGACGCAAGGTGGATGGATGCGCTCTGGAGCTACGATATTGCAGAACGTCAGATAACGTGGTGGATCAGCCGAATGCTTTTATTTAATTTTATTGAAAAAATGTGTTTTTAATTAGAACGACCTGATGTGGCTTCTGTCTCACTGACTGTAGCAACTCGGAGACGGAGGAAGCAGCAGTTTCATTTGATTTGTCTGTTTTTCTTTTAGTCTGTTCCTCTTTATTTCCAACAACTTCATCACTCTCTTTTTTCACCCCTAAATATATGTAATCCTTTAATTGGTACGTCATTCATCACCATACACACAATCTTTTTCTGATCTGCAGGTCCCTGGTTCAGTTTATCAGCGTCTTGCTCTGTTTTTATTCCGTTCTCTGCTTTCTTTTCTTTCCCTCCGTTTTAATTGTTTTTTTTCCCATCTGGCTGACATATTTGCATTAAACCTCTCCACAATAACCTACATTAAAGCTTGCACATGTTGCATGATTTGAAAGTTGGGACATTTTATCGGTGGTTACAGATTTTTATGTTTTCTCATCTGCGTTTCATTGATGTGGCTGAGCAAAGTGTCTCATAGTTCATATCTCAGCAGATGAGTGTTGGCTTTTTAGTTATTTTTAATCAATCATCGCAACTATCTCCCTTTCTTAATTAGTCAGCCAATTAGATATGAAGGGGTAATTAGTACTCGAATCATCATGCTTATCTACAGATGGCTCCCTTTTCCTCTCAAGTGAAGTCATCAGCATTGCAGCCTTTAACTAAGAGAATATGTAAATATATTATTACAACTCGAAATAACTGATTATGAATGTGTATATCATATTCTCTCCCCCGAATTACAGCAATACAATCTTAAAGCTACAGAATATAAGGACTTTCTTAATGGCTCGCTTCTGGATATCCATATCACATAAGCAGATTTCTGTTTAAAATATGATGGCATGCGGGTGGTAAAAAAAGTGTTAGAGGAAGGGCAGATTGTTAGTCTGTGTGAGAGGAGGAACGGGAGGCACTCATGATTACCGCTACGTCAGTATATGCTTTAAAATGATTTGCAAAAATTGATGTTATCAGTATTTTTATAGCCAAAACCAATCAATGTAGTTTGAATGTTGCAGGTGATTTTCTACAGTATTAAAATGCTTTCCGATAGAAAATAATACATTTGATTATTAAAAATAATAAGTCAGAAAATGTACTATGTATGTATATATACACACATATACACAGACATGTATGTATAGGTATATGTATATGTGTATGTATGAGACAAATTATTTATATATACATACATATTTATATATATATATATATATATATATATATGTGTGTGTATACTGTATGTGTGTGTGTGTGTGTGTGTATATATGTATATAAATATGTATGTATATATAAATAAATTGTCTCGTACAGATGGACAGAAATTGTAATGGAGAGATTGAGGCAGAAATGAAGACACAAGGTTTATTGCAGGGAACATTACATGTGTGAAGGTGAAGGATAGTGTGAAAAGAAACTAACAGTAATTAAGGGGGCAATGAAAAATGATGAGAGAGAGCCAATGTGGCGAAACGGAAAATAAGAAGAAAATAGGGACGGAGAAACTCTTGTAAAGGCACAGACAGAAGGACATAGAGACAGATTCAAACAGTGGTAAATGGAGACGTTGTCGTGGCGTCAACCATTGCTTTGTGCTCTGCGGTTGAAGCCTTGAGTTTTGGCCTTTTGGCTCATCTTAGTTTGTTTGCAACCAGTGAAGGGAGGTGACTATTTTTGGAGAACTAATGTATATGGTTCTGGTAGCGACCTGTCATCCACAAGATAGCCACGCCCTCAAGCATACCTTGCTTTATCGTCTCACTTCCTCCAAATGGGACCATAATCTATTAAATTAACATTGTGCTGTATTGAAGAAAACGTGAAACTATAGCGACTGAGACCATAAACACAATTTTTACTGAGGTCATCTTCTCATGTCAGACTTGCAACCAGAGGAGTCGCCCCCTGAAGGTCGTCAGAGAATGCAAGTCTAAGGCACTACCGTATTGGCTTTACTTTCCAGAGCCGGGGGTTGCCTCCGGACAGAAACGTGAGGCACAGCGAGGTAACTGCTCTCGTCTCCAGGAAGTGGCAACACAGACGAGCAATGCGTGTTGCCAAAGGTTGGGTGATTACTGTAACATTGCAACCTACTTTATCTGGAGCTCAGGTGGCCTTCGGCATGCTCTCCTGCTTTCCTCCTCGTCCTCTTTCCCTCCCACATCCCGTCTCATTGATTCTCTGACACACACACACACACACACACACACACACACACACACACTCACACACACACACACACTCACACACTCACACACACACTCACACGCACACACACACACACACACACACACACACACACACACACACAGACTGTTTTACACTTGATGGCGAAGTGTGTCAGACGGTCTCTTGTGGCTCATAACTGTTTTTCCGTATCGTAAACGGCATTTCAAATTGGTCACAAAAGTGAAACAAATTCCTACTGGAAGGCATTCACAACATCATGAAAGGAAAAGTACACCCATAAATAAAACACTGACAAATAATAACTATATACTTAAAAGGGCGGCCGATGTCTTCATGAAAAAATCGGTTGAGAACATTTTAAATGGAATTCTTTATAATCGAGATTCTCACTCTCATTGCATTTTCATCGTTTTCAACTCTTATCCACTCTTGTTAAATATGTACAAAATATTAAGTGCAATAAATAAACATAACTGCATAGTTTTGTTAAGTGGTTTAATGAACATTTTCGTCATTAATCTCATGAGGTTGATAAGCAAGGAGACTTTTGCCAAATATAGAGACGATGCTCCAACTGTCTAGTAAAATCAAATTTTGACAAAATATTTTATATTTAGTAGTTTAAAGACTTGCATAACCTTATTGTCTCTCCCTGAATAATGAGCAGCTACGATAGCGGAGGAGGTAATGGGTGAGTCGGTGACAGGGCTGTGGTGAAGGCTGTTGATATGCAGGAGAGAGGGGGGGAAGGTGGGGGGGAGGGTGAGACACTGTTCTGGCACATGAACACAGGATAATATTGCCATAGTATCGGGGGGGAGGGTATTAGAGAAAGTCATTACTGTCCATCATCAGGCAAAGGAAGACATTTTTAAGTGGAGATGAATAACCTCATTGATGGAGAAGGCTTGTTATGGTATATCTGTTTGGAAAAGCGGCTACGGGGGGTTCATATTTCAATAAATATTTGATGGGCGAGGACGGCTTTGTGTGTATGTGTGTGTGTGTTTAGTGGTGGGGCTTTGGTTATTTATGCGTGGGGCTATAAGTGTTTGCATATCTATGAAGATCATTTAAAAAGGGGTTTTCAAGGAGGGAGAAGATCACTTTCTCACTCCATCAAGTGGGGAAATCTTCTTTTCTTCATCATTCTCTCCATCTCGTCTATTATCCTCTTCTCTGCTGTTCTTTCATCCATCTATTGCCGTGAAAGCTGAATAAGGGAAAGCAATTGTGTAGGTTCAGCAGTATCCGGGCCAACCAAGCTGATCGGGGAAAAGTTATTTGTTCCTTTTTATTACTTTAGTCGAGTCAAGTCAGACAATCGCTGCCGGCCAAACAACCGACTACTCATTTGAGTCCAGCCGGCTACTTTCAGAATATTATTTTTTGTTTCGTCTCCAGTGTTCCGACAAATATTAACAAGCTAATTGACCAGCAACATGACATGAGGAAAGCACAACAAGCCTTGTTCTCCTATATAATAATAATTAGTTACATGTTTACGAACTTATTTATATATTTAAAATCAGTGAGTGCATGCAATAAGAATGAAATTGTGACATTGGAATGTGCTAGAGGCACCACATTTGGGCTTTTATGACCAAAGTATTTGAGCGCATGCACCCGGACCCCCTTAGGTGGCTACTTTCCCCCACTGCTCCATATCCTTGTGGAAAGCTCTGCAACAGTGAACAAAAGACATTATACCTTGATATAAATGCCCAGTGGCGAGGACACATCAGATACCATCACTCCATTTGCAACTAAAGCACTCTGTCTGAGTGGGTTGTGGTGGTCGTATCACTCATCTCAATGTGCAGTTTTTTGCTTTGATAGGTGATCTGCTCTGGCTCCACAGAAGCTTTTCTCTCTGGGCCTGAAATAGAGGTCCCCTGGTCCCCTGGTCCCCTGGTATTGTAATCATTCATGGTTGTGGCCGGAGACGAGCGACATTCCTGATTAATCGCCTGCGGGGCATCCAATGCCTGACTCAGCGCCTGCAGTCCCCCTGATTTAGATTCAAAAGATCGCCCTGACTATAGGCAGGCCTGTACTTTTAAACTTCTGAAACTGTCCATCTTCTTTGTGCAAGAAAAGCAACTTTACACGACTTTTATTCATGATTTTTTTAACCTTCTCATTCCTTTTCAGGATCACTGCAAATGTTTGGTGAAAGGTGCAATATTTAGGTTAAACACAGAGTATCAATACCTCACATTCACTTACATCAGACAGCGGTCTTCCACGCATTTAGGACCTAGACTGTGGAAGGAAACTAGGGGTGTCGTTTTATACGGGCATTGACACTAACTTTGCTATTTAAAATTAATAATTCATATCATGTTCATAAGGTCCATATAATGTATATATAATCCAGCACCTCTTAAAGGTTACAGCTTCTCTCTCTACCTCCCTACAAAATGAACAATAGTTTAAAACGAGTTTAAGATGAATTTGACTTTATTATTATTATAATTCGATTTTAGATATCTTGAAAATATCGTTATTGTGAATTATTTTGGCTCCAATAAACATGCAGTGAAAATCTGCTATCGGGCCAGCCTTAAAGGAAACCCATGCAAACATTAGAGGAAAGTGCAAATTCCAGCCAGAAATTACAACTGTAGATATCAAAGCCATAACCATGTCAAGGAGATAAAGCACTTATGACGAGTGATGCTTAAACCATATTCACACATAATCATCTCTTGGTGCTTTATTTGCAGAGCAAAATAAACTCCTGGGACTTGTTCAAGAGCTCCTTGTACAAAATGTTCAGTGTCCTTTTGTGGAGATTTTTTAAGGTTAGGATATAATGCATCACCAAGAATCGATTAACTAAGGGGGGGGCCTCGATTTTTATGCCCAATTAACTATTCAGAAAGATGTAGAGGTGACGTGTCAGCAATGCGTAACTAAAGTGTTTTTGAACGATGAGCAAAAATGAAAGATTTCTGACAGCTGTGAATAATGTAGCCGTCAATCGATGCACAAACAATCTGATGCTTGTAATGAGGCTGTGCATGTTTTTAATTCAGCCTTTTGAGAGACTTAACATATGAGAATTGAAACGACTTGATAATTATCAAAGGTTTTAAAGGAGAACCATTCTTTGCATTTCCATTGGTTTGTGTTAGATTGCAGTGACTTGCAATCAGACACTTTTTGGAGCTGGTATTCAAAGTGATAATTTTCGCATAGATGTGGTAAATAAAAAAAAAAATGTAATCTGGGCCTTTAAAAAAAAAGGAACAATATGTACTGTACCCCACAGGACGAGAAACGCAAATATGTTTTCTGCCTTTCGTTCAGATATGTTCTGCTTCTCAAACTTTAACTGTGATTAAGTAAACCACTCGCAGATGTTTCCTTCTTGTACTTTCCACTTCCTAAAAGTGCAACTAAGAATAGAAAGTTTTGAAACAAAAATGATGACGGGGATTTTAATTTGAGATCAATCGTTAAGTTTCTTCTTTAAATATAATTCCTTAGCAAGTGGGAAAGTGCAGACATACCATATTCTAAACTATGCCACCTGTACTGCCGACAAGCTGATGAATTAGAGCCGTGGTTTTAGCTTTGCACCTGCTCAAAACTCAGAAGTCTGTTTGTTTAAAAGTGTGTGTGTGTGTGTGTGTGTGTGTGTGTGTGTGTTCTGTTTAGTCATTGGGAAACTGACAGGACAATAACTCCTGCTCGTGCTTGATTGGACATGGCAGGGATCTGCCACTTTGCCTACAGTAGTGGAACCGGCAGGAAGGACCACCTCTGCTGAAATCTAAGAGTTAGTCAAGCATCTTTCATCTCATTTATATATTGTTTACACACCAAAACGTTACTGTTTTGCGTCACTCTCACTTCTGTCTTCAGCATCATTTTCATGTGAGGTAGGTGTCTGTTTTTGGCCCAAACAACTGCATACTACACGTCTAGCATCAAACAACCAGAGTAAAGTGCTAGCTGGTGAACCTTTTAGCAGCTGCAGAGCCAGATGTTTCCTTCAGGAGTTGTTAGAGATGGAAGGAGAGTGAATATTGGACAAAAACTCAACTCCAAATGAATGTTAATGTTGCTTGTGTATGCTACAGTAGATGTTTAATACTATGTGCCGACATTGTAGCCATATCAACTTTAATGGGTACATGTAATAGTCAAGGATAATACTTATAGCAACAATATTGATAATAATTCTAATCAAGATGAATAACTCCCATCATCTTGACTGTAAGGCAGCCGGGAGGGACAACCAAGTGAAACTTCCTCTTGGTTTGGGAGACACATCTGGCTGCACTCTTCTGAGTGCATTTCTCTAATTATTTATTTATTCTCTCCAGAGGGGATCCTGGGCTGAACGGGCTAAAAGGCCAACGACCCCATAGACACGATCGTCAGCATGTCGTTGATGTTGCCGGTTAATGAGGTTGCGAAGGCAGGTGTGGAGTTATTTAATAGAGGGAGAGACTAAATGATGTCTAGGGAAGCATGTGAGTGTACACACACATCAAACAAGTCCAATTTAGGCAGAGATTGTGTGTGTTGTTAATGACACCGCTAATGAGGCTAAATGTGTGTAGTACACCCACATACACACACACTGGCAACATTATGTCATCTCCATCCTGCTGTAAACCATCTGTAACTTTTGTTTTCATTGATATGTTTCACTACTGCGTGCGCTGATTTGATTAGTGTTTTTTTTCCATTTCGCCCAAACAGTGGAGATGTTTCTTCATTAGTGTTTCTTCCTCTCGTCTCATTTCTCTCTCCATCATTCTGTATGTTCTCACGGCTGACTGGAAAGTAACATTAAAGGACTGATGACCATTATATTCCACTCTGAGGTTTCCTCCTACACACACACACACACACATATTGACACACACATACACTCACACACACACACACACCTATTTACACATGATGGGATGTTGGCAGTGTCGGCACGTCCACCTCAAGGTCTGCGAAAGTGGAATTTCATTTGAATTTCATCTCCTGTTGTGGAGAAATCAGAAGAACTGTCAAGCTGTCATGTGATTGTCAGGAGCAAAGCAACAACGATCGACTTGTACAATTGAAAGGTCTGATTGTCATTCACCTGACTGTCAGTCTCCTTGACACCATTTTAAATACACCATTTTTCATCCCCTACAGATTTAAATGTCCAAGATACAACTTTTAATATGATTTAATCCTGATCCTTATTCTTTTGCAGGATAATCTTTATTGATGTTCCGGTTTGGATTCTAGGATCTTTTATCTTATTTGGTTTAATACATGTTTGATTTAGCTTTTATGTGATTCCCTTTTGTTTTTGTTTTTGCAGGAACCTTGGAAAGTCAGGACTCAGAGTATCTTGCTTAGGGCTGGGTGAGTAGACTCTGCTTCACTGCATTTCTCCCTCAGCAATAACACCAACTACATTGCCTAAACAAATAATACAACAACAAAAAAGAGACCATCTTAAAATACAACAACCTGTTTGTATTGTTTAATGTCGGAACAGGTGTGGATACGTTTTGCCGTAAGCCATTTACACACTTTATTAAGTCAAATTATATTAAGATCAGCTTGTTTTCTTATTCAACCAACACGTCTACTGTGGTGGTATAATTCAAGATCAGCGTACTTTCTGATAAAATGTCTGGCTGTAATTTAATCAGATGGTATTTGTCTGTGTGTTTGTGTGTGTGTTGCCATTTCACTGTGGATCGCTGGTCAAAATCGTTCAGAGTCAAACCCACTCCATTTCAGCTTCAATATATAGCATGAGAGTGGGTAGAAGACAACACGTACACACACACACACACACACACACACACATCATACCTATATCTATCACCACGGAGAGCTCTCGAATAATAGAGGTGTGTGTGTGTGTGTGTGTGTGTGTGTATGTGTGTGTGCGTGTGTGTTTACTTGTTCCTGCTATCTCAGACAGAGCTGGGAAATGAAATGAAAGCAATAGAAGCCAGGAGGATAAACGCCTACTATACACATCCACTACATAGGCCTACAGAATTATAAAGTTTATTAGTTTTCTTCATTCAATTTCACAAGGGCACACACCCTTTCACTTATCGCATGTATTCTTCTATTGTCCATAAATAAATCATACATCTTCTGAAGAGGAGTTCAGGGATCTTCCACATCGATGAAATCCCATGAAGTTGTTAGAAAAGGAAAATAGAGTTTGTCCCCAACAAGGTAACTAAAGTCGTTTTGACCCACTGAGTACTGTTAATTATACACTCAACACACATGTATACAGAATTGTTTTCCCTTTGATAAGATTCTTTGCATAAACCCAAGTTTGAATAATCAAGACCGAAGTCCCAAGCCAAAAGACATATGAAAAGGTATGCTGCAAGTTACACTTCAGTACCTGTGATCCTCTGGATGAGATCAAACACCATCCTCACTGTTCTTTCTGCTCCGAGGCCCTCGAGGACTCGGATCAGCCCCCTTCCCGTAAATCCGATCACAACTTCCATGTCATGGGACATGAGCTTTAGCCGGCTTAGAGAGGTCGACCTTGAGCAGGACGTTTCAGACAGTGTCCACGAACAGACGGTGGTTCAGTCACATTTCAGCGTTTTTATTCAGCAGTAGAAGAGACTTCCTGTCAAAGGAGATGATCATGTTTTTGTCTTTAGTTCAGACCTGCTGTCTAGTCCTGCTTCAGCCTGTGTTTTAATATCAACTTTACGCTTCCCTCTGGTCTTTTCAATAACAGCTGTTAGTCTCCCATAACTGCTACAAATCTCCCAAGTCACTCCAAGGCTTCGTTCAGACGTCAGGTATTGTTTCTCAAGACGGATCAGAAAGGTAACGAAGTAGATGTCAGTTACAACTAGGGATAACCCCACGAAACTCTGCTCTAAACAGGAAGCCGTTCTAAATGAGTAACAAGACAAGGTTGACAAGGTCCGGAGTCACGCTTCACTCTGACACACACACACACGGACTCGGGTTCAGTACAGCGTGAGACACGCGTCACGGCAGGCGGGAACAAAAAGAGTGTGGCCACATTTTACTCCAGTAGATGCTGATAACTCTCTGCAAATGCAATTGAACCCCCGCGAGTAATGGAGGTAACGCCAGCAATTTGTCACATTTGGCAAAACGAGCAGGAAATAAATCTGCAGAAATGCAAAGTTTGCAAATGTTTGCCAAGCAGCCGTCCGTCCTCGTCCACTGCAGGCAACATTAGCGGCGTTACCGGACCTTTTCAAATCAATCTGGATACAATCCAGCCAAAACACACATTTGAGCTGGTAATCCAAACAAGGCCTACATTGTACTTTTGCTGACTCCGCTTCCTCATATTTACTGATCTCTTATGGTGGCATCCTTCGTGCATGGATTTGACTTGGCCAAACCTGATGTAGTTTACTCAGTTATCGTTTTCAGCAGCTCCGGCTTCTCTGTTTACCAGCTGACCATTTTGCACAAGATAACTGCTGTTTTAGCGTCGCAATACATGCATCATTAGTGTTGCTTGACATTAAATATCACCAAATGGCACGGTGGTTAATTTCTGTTTTTGTTTTGACAGGCCTGATTTTAAAGTCCCCCTCCCCTCAAATATGTGCTTATTTGACCTTCACCGTGACCGATGTTTGCGCATACGAGTTCGACACCTGTTGTTTTCACAGTTGTCTGCTGGAGCAGGAAAGTTCATCTGTGCTTTTTCAATGAGTAGAAAATCCATAGCATCCACAACCTTATAATTAAAAGCAGGGTGCATTCATCCTAATTATGTGGAAGTGATCTTCAATGTTTCGTGGTTAACTTGACTTTTCAAACATGCAGATATTATCCTTTTGTTGTATGGTTCTAATTGTATTTCAGTTTTGCCCAGCGCTGATCGTTCTAGGGTCACCATGAACCTTTCAATGTATAAGTGGCTAAGCTCACTGAATAGATTTGTGAACCAAGAGGATTTCCTCCGGTGCTGGTGGAAGATTAAATGGAGAGAAGCTTTTGTTTTTCAGAGTGTAATGTCTCTGTCTCAAGGCCGGATCTGAGCGCTGCTGCCCCAGGTGGTTCACGGTAGACTGAGAGGTCTGACTCAATATTGCTGAGCCTTCACGGTGCAGAAAAGGTCAGCGTAATGCCAGCTGTCCGCCACACGCTGCGCCCAGGGCGGACATGATGCTGGCAGGGGGGAAGAGGAAGAGAGAGGGCAAAGAGCAGGATGCTAAATGGTTTTTCCCTGTTTAACTTGAAGGAACAGTGCCAAGATCGTGTGTGTGTGTGTGTGTTCTCACAATGGCACCGTCTTTTTACAGAAAAATTCAGCAGATAACCACACACTTGTATCACCTGACTGAAAAAATGAACAAAACACCGTCACATCGTGATTCAGTCATTTGCCGCTGGTTGTGTGAACCACAGCTGGGAGGACGACGCCCCGAGTGCAGCGCCCCCTCACCTGCATTGGCTTCATTTACATAACGGTGGAGTCGTTCCACAACAATTGCTTGCTGTTCAGAATTCCCCACATCCTACTTCTTCACTTAATGCGAGTGAAGATGCTATTTCAGAACCATACATTAAAACAGACCGTAGTTGTTTGTGGCAATTCCTAAAAATGAAATTTAGAGTGCTTTGCAGCTGCAATGTGACTTGAGGCCCAAGGCTGCTTTTAAAACGTTGAAACTAAGCTGGAAACCAGAACGCGTTGTTAGATGAAATACCCGAACGTTATGCAACGATAAAGGAGGAGAGTGACCTTGATGTGGAGTGACTCGCTCACATCTACTTCACTCTGTTGCTATGAGGAAAGTGATTGTGATTGCTACAGTATTTAGGATGCCGACTGTAAGCGTGCTCTGAAGCTTTAATTAAAGCCATGCGTGTGTGGCATTGTGTGTATACAAAGTACTGCAAATGTAATCTTTATATCATGTGTTGTTCTGCTTTCACACATTTCTGATTTAGATACATTTTCAATAAATTTAGAAAGAAGTTGACAAAGTTTCAGTGCTGTGTATGATAATGAACCATTTCCACTTACATGTGTTTAATGAGCTGCAGAAAAAATACTTTGTCAGTACAATCAGCCATCAGCTGACTACCAATGTATAAGGCTCTAGTGAAGAAATAGTCATATGCATAGTTATTACTTTCCTCCGTTATCACTTCTTTCTTTTCAGTCTATTTATAATGTTCAGTGTAGCAGATATGTTTTTAGTTGGCTGGGTTTATTCTTTACAGTTTTAAATGAGTGAAATACAAATCTCGCCATATTTAACTCATATTTATAACTCATATACACACATTCTATGTGTGTAGCCGAGGAATTAATAGCAGTAATAATTCAATATTCTGTGGGACCTTCTTACTGATTTGGTTCATTTGCTGTGTGCTAATGAAGGAGAGAATCTGAAGAGGCAGATTAATTAGTATTCCACACAACCTGTCAGCTGGGACAGAGTGCAGGACGAAAATGAGAGGAAATATGAGACTCCTGCCTTGGCAATTTTGGATCTGCCCTGACGGTCTTGATGTCGTTGTTTATTTCACTCGCACTCACCTTTCTTCCCCTCTTTTCCGACTCTTCCTCCTTCATGTTTTTTTTTTGTGTGTTGCTTTCTCTGTCCCTGTGGGCATTGTTCTCAAAGGGCCCAGCTGCTGGTATGAGCAGCTTGTTATCTGGTTAAAGGAGGTTGGATAGAGGTTAGCTCTGTGCTCAGGCAAGATCAAGAGGGTGCACACACGCACACACACACACACACACACACACACACACACACACACACACACACACACACACACACACACACACACACACAAAGACAAAGAAAAACACATTTGACATTTGCAGATGCAATTTTATTATCATGCATTTGCTGTATTTGCTAGACACATCCTTGACAATAATACCAGTACTATATAGTCCTGTAGAGTGTACGTGCTGCTCCCTCTTTTTGCTGGCGGCGGTTCACTTTGAGTTAATTTCACATTACAACAAAGTACAATTTAATCAGTCAAATTTATACGCATCTGAAAATGTCCCATTCTCTTTCCGCGGTGTAAAAACCTCTCACCAGTTCTTTGTAACTGAAGTGATTTATAAAAAAAAACACTGATAATTGCAGAAGAGAGGCTTGGATGGTGATAAGTGAAGTCATGTGTGACCTCTCAGCACAGGCAGTCTAATATCACTATTTCTTCATTCACTGATAAGAGACTGACAGGGAGGTATGCAGTGGCTTCAGTGTGCTGTCAACACACGCACACGCACACGCACACACTGGTTCGTAACGATGCTATTTGGTTGGGAAAACTGAGCGTTTGTGTGCGTTTGCATGTGCAAACCCGTTTAATTAGCTGTTGAATCGAGAAAAAAAAGTTGTTGCAGAAGTTTGCAATCGTCAGTATCTGAACTGTAAGCAATCTGTGTGAAACCCAAACTTATTTTTCCCTCGCACATGCCACACACTATCCAGGTCCATATTGGCTCCTGCATGCGTGCTGCACTGCTGCGGTGCTATTGACTGATGAATTATTGAAATGGTTCTCCCAGAACATCCTGCAGTTTTTTTGCAGGGGAGATTCGGAGTGGCCCAACATGTAAATGGGCCTGTACTTTTCTAGTCTTCCGACCACTCAAAGCGCTTTCACACTACTACTAAGGAGCCACCTGAACATCAGGATTATCTAACGTTCACACACCGTAGGCACAGCTACGGGAGCAATTTGGGGTTAAGTGTCTTGCCCATGGTCACACCGCCGATCCTATGATTGATGGAAGACCCTGCTCACCACTGATCCACCGTCGGCCACGGCTTCTTTTCCTCTACTTCTACAGCCCTCGCTTTCCTCACATCTGTTTTTATACTCTGACTTGTACTTTAACATCATCTGTTAAAATCTACAGCAGTATGGCTCTGCATCCTAATGCCATTTCATATCCTCATGGCACTAAGGCGAGAAGACGGCCTTTGACCAGCCTTTGTTATGAAGTTATGAAGACAGTCCACCATCGCTTTAGTCTTCTTTTTAAGGTCCACTCTTTTCACCCTCACTAAAGCAACAATCTAAGTTGATTGTAATGTTCACCTTGATGTTCATACTTATCATTTGCAGCTGAAATAGAACATCGTCTCCACAAACATCGACTGATATTCAAATCACAGTGCATTGTATTTATCAGTCCAGCTGTGATGATTGTGGTTGATCAGTATTGTGCGTCACGTGAAACGTGATGCAACCAAATACTAAAGCCTATTATCTCTAATACTTTGTCAGAAAGAAGTTGAAAACACTTTGATCATTTGTGAGGCTGATCTCTGTGATGCAGTTTTCAAAAAAGAAACCAGAAATGTTTTACGTTTGTGCTGTGTTACATTGTAAAGGTTTTTTATTGTTTCGTAAACGCCGGGTAGGCCGCTGCTGAAAGAGTAGACGAGACAGAAACGGATACAACAGTATAGACGAAGGCGATTGAAGTGGAATAGTCAGAACTTGAAGAAACGGTACAGGAGACGGGGCCATGCACTGAACTGAAAGTAGGTGCAAAGGATTGTCCGTGCGTCTTATGAAAATGTACTCCTAATTTTATCGTGCATTTTCCTGAAAAAGTCAGCAACACATGTCAATTTCAGCTTTACATGCAAACAGTCTTTTCATAATAAACTTCTGTATCTACAGGAAACGATTAGATTTAGACAACAAAACTTCTTGGTTAGGTTTAGGAAAAGGTGTTAGGGCTTAGAGTTACACTGGGGTTAGGGCTTAGATTTACACTGCGTGGGCTGTTGCAGTTTTTTTTTTAATACTTCCTCATTCATGACTACATGGATAACACCTATGAATTATGGCGCATTATTTTTCATATTTATCGCTACAAATGCTGGATGAGACCAGCCGGCCGGGAGACACAATTTAGATCATACGGGTACAGTTTTCCAGATTCAAGCCAAGTCCACAACCGACTCCGAGATGCAAAGCTCGAAAAGTAATCCAACAAAAGAATATGACTCAGTCTTTCTATCTGTAGGCAGACAAGCTGAACACGGTGGTAAAAGAGAGTGAGGAGGTGCTTAAACTGAGACACCAGAGAGAAATCTTTCATCTAAATGTGTGCCATCTAGCACGCTGCCAGGCACAAAGACTGGAGTCAAGACTGAATCAGGTTAAAAGGATTCACAACAAAGCTGAAAAAACCCAATTGACACCTCTTGCCAAATCCAAATCTCTATCATCATCTTCTCGCTCCATGTTCTCCTCGTTCTCCTCATTTTATTTTCCATTCACTTCTTTTCTCCTTCTCTTCTCCCATGAACGGCTTCGTCTTGCTGCTCTCGATTGAAGTGCTTGGTGTGTGTGTGGATACGCGGCAGAAATATCCCTATAATGGAAAAATATTAAGGTAGAAAACATGTGGCTGAGAGGAAAAAATGGTGGACAGTGAAGTGCTCAAACAATGACCTCCTGATTGTACTATGTATGTTATAACCTCATCAGTTTCTTTGTCAGGAATTAGTCCGAGTTTGACTGTTTACCTGAACACCCTTCAGCTTTAGGAAAAAGCACTGCAAGGTTGTTCGATTTTTGTATTGTTGCATAGCAACATCAAGTGCCACTTCTGGCACTTTCCATTCGCAGCTCACAAATTACAAATTTGCCTCAGAGGGTTTTACAATATGTACACATACGATTTTCTCTGTCCCGGGACCTCACATCGCTTCAGGAAAAACTTTCGCAAGGAGAAAAAAAGGGAAGAACCCTTTGGGAGAACAACAGAAGAGGGTCCCTCTACCAGTGCAATAGATGTCATGTGTACAGAATGAACAACGTAACAGAGTTTACAACACATTCAATGAATATGACAGAAATTATTTATATATTGATAGTAGTAGGCATGATGAAAAAGTTGCAACTACTTAAAAATAACAGCAACAGTGGATATAGTATGACAATGACAATAAAAGCAGTAATGGCATTGGCAATACTAATTACAATGCAACTAATATTTATAATAATGATAATAGCAGTATGTGTCGGGCAGAATCAGGGTCCAGATATAACCACGATCCATGAAAACCTGTGAGGTGAGAAAGCAGAAAGACTCCGGGGAAGAAGTTAGAGTTAGTAATGTGCATTCTTGGAACATGGATTCATACAGAAAGAGATAGATGAGAGAGGAGCTCAGTGTATCCAAAGAAGTCCCCCACCAGTCTAGGCCTATAGCATCATATCTGGGGGCTGGACCAGGGCAAACCTGATTCAGCCCTACTTATCAGCGCTATCAAAGAGGAAAGTCTCAAGTCTACTCTTAAATGTGGTGACTGTCTGCCTCCCAGACTGAAAGTTCAATTCAATTCAATTGAGTTTATTTTGTATAGCCCAAAATCACAAATTACTAATTTGCCTCAGAGGGCTTTACAATCTGTACACATACGACATCCCTGTCCCAGGACCTCACATCGGATCAGGAAAAACTCCCCAAAGATAACCTTTCACATGGAAGAAAGGGAAGAAACCTTCAGGAGAGCAACAGAGGAGGATCCCTCTCCCCGGATGGACAGAAGCAATAGATGTCATGTGTACAGAAAGTGGAAGCCGGTTCCAGAAGAGGAGCTTGATAACAAAGCTCTGGCTCCCATCATACTTTTTAAGATCATAGGAACCACAAGTAGCCTTGCATTCAGTGAGTGCAGCTCTCTAGTGGGTTAATGTCCATTAAACAGAATATTCAGTTGAACCTATAAGAGCAGTGGCATTGACATTAGAGCTAACCAGGGAGATCTTCCCATGCTCGGAAACCAGGCTCAGAGCTGCTACTGGACATCGTTAGCCTTGACTTCATTTCCCCCATACTGGAGATACCTTCATGTCCTCATGTACGGAAACGCACACAAGACAAACTTTACATGCATTTGTGTATGATCATGCATGTACTGTATAATAAGGGCAATGTAGTGGAGGTGCAGTTGAGGCTTAATGAGATTGCCATGGTTACAGCTGTTAACAATGTCCAAAAAGCAACTTTCCCCACCAGCAAATACCGGAAACGACTCTGATTACAATGCCGCTGGTGATGCATGTTGAGAACGGCAGCTTTTCTGCTCCTTATCGAGTTAGGATAATATCATTATTTACCAACAGATCACACTTATCCCACGTCATCTGTAAGTGAAACCTCAGGAGTTGTTGCTATTACAATGTTTGGCTCAATGAGCTCTATTGCATCATGACATCCTGTCTGTCGAAAGGAGTCGATGGTTAAGTGAATTTGTCTCTGAGGTACATCAATTGTTGTCAGACAGTCGAGCCATGGAGGTCAACAGTGTCAGGGGAGAGAACTGTCAATGTGTGTGAAATTGTGAGTGTGTGAGGAGGATTTAATGGGGAGTTAAAACAGTATTATGGCATGAATGAAATCAAGAAATAAATAGATATCACTTAAAAAAATAGAATACTTAATTAGCTGGAGGAGTTGCATAGTTCTCCTCAATGCTATTATAAATGAAGCAAGGCTAAAAGGCCAAAGTAATGTTTATACCCAGTTTGACAAGTTTATTTTTAAAATACTCAGTACAACTCGACCACATTTATATATTTTTCCAGATATACAGAACAATAGAACATGTTCATATAATTAACGTACTTATACTTACTTACTTGATGATGTATTAAACAATAATACTAATATTAATAATAGCAAATGCCAAATGTTGCAAAAGGTATGTATACTCGCTACTTGAAATGCTGAAACAGTTCAAGTTGAATTGGCTGTAGAAATCAAAAATATTCACAGAACTGTAATTAGCAGTTTAAGTGTAAGCACTGAGTAAAGTTAAAGTATAAGTTATTATATATTTTTTTTATGTAGGCTCATTGACTGGTATAGAGTATCGTTATCAGAACGCTCACATATTGATATTGGCCTCAAAATGTCAGTACTACTACTGTCAGGCTATATTATACCAACAAAGTCTGATTTCCTCAATGTTCATGTGGTAAAAAAAAAGTCCTTGGTCCTCGAGGCCCTGCCACATTTAAAATGCACTGAAACACGGAGGATCTCATATCTTATCAGGGAGCCCAGGAAACAAACACAAGTCACGCAGCATTGAAAGGTTTGCACCAGACGTGTCTGTAAACATTTTTGACAGAATCGGAAACGTTTCCTACCACCACAACGCTACATACATAATTCAGAGAGGGAGTGTGTAAAGGATTTAGGTTCTCCTCTGGTTGAGGTGGCTGAGCTTCGTGTCTGGTTTATCGGCATTGTTTGCAGTATAATCAGGAGCATGTTGTCAGATGTGTACACACACGCACACACGCACACACACACGCGGTCTTCCAAATATGACAGTGAAAAAAGAAACTTTTCTCTTGGAAACTTAATCTTAGGGATTACTGTGCATAGTAATCGTGCATTACGCTAGGATGTCAAATACACAGCAATGTTTTCTAATGTTGAAATGTCTGTCTCGTCCCTGCAGGTACATGGGTGACATTTGGAGGGCAGATAACAGATGAGGTATGATTCCTTTCCTTCATTTTGTATGTTTATTTAATCTTAGTGAATTTATAAATAAAGCATTGGTCTGGAACACAACGTTTAAACAAGAACATTCCTAACACGACACAAAGAACGAATTACATAGACAAACCACCTCTGTCTCTTAAATGACAATTTACTTTGAAAAAGCTTTATCTCTGTATTATGTGTTCAGATCCTTTTGATTTGGCCAACATATGAAATAATCTTGTGAACACAGTGACCGAACTCCAACAACGACAGACGAAAAAAATGCCCTGAGCCATTTCCAACTCGTAAAATACTGACGCTTAGTCAGTGGCCCCAAGCGTCAAACTATGACGCTCCAGCCAGTCCCATACAGATGCTAAAAAGAGGCTTCTTTGCATCTGGATTAGACGCCGAGGGCCACGGACTAAGCGTTGGTATTTGAAGTTGGGTGTGAGACCCGGGTTGTCATTGCACTCACGTTCAAACACATGATGAACAAGTGATACCTCCAGAAATCTCAGACCATTTATGCCCAAAACCTATTGCTGAATCTATTACTGAGTGACCTTTGAAAATGGAGCGCGCAGGTCAAGGGTTGGCTGAACATTCGAGGAGCAGTGTTCAATCATTTTTGTGCCTCTTTTGTAATCGGAAGGCAAGCTATAAAAATTTAGTTTTACTCAACCTGCAGAATCAATAAGGAAAGGATTCGTTCAGCGTTTCAGACACACTTTCTTTCTGATGTCCGTCTCACACTCCTCTTTCAATGAATGTATACACAGCTGTTGTCACAGTTAACCTTGATCGGCCCATTAGCTGACTGACGAGCGCTAACACCTACGGGTTCAATTAGCCTAGTTTGCTCCCTCTCATGATGTAATAACAGATGTGGACAACCTTCATACATGGTTTGGGTTATTAGGACTGACTCAAATGTTCTGCTACATAAAGGGTCATGCTTAGGGTCAACACATCATGTGTTCGTACTTAAATCCGCGTTACACTCGTGTTGATGAACTCTAACATGCTCTGATGTTGCTGCTGTGGTCTTGGTCGTCACACATATGCACACACTTCGATTAGGGGGGAACTAATCTCACCCCATGGGACACAGAACCGGTAAGCTCACAGTATTATTTCATTTACCTGGAGGCTTAGTGCCATCAACTCACATGGTACCACAAAGCTCAGCACCCCTCTTCTCTCCATTATTGTGAATGTCCCCAAATCAATGTCTCTGGTATCACTGAACAACAATTCAGAAGGGAAAGGTTTACAGTCTTACCTTGTTGACTCAGTTTTGAAGATAATGTTTAAGCTTGCTTTACACACACACACACACACAACAGTACATTATATCCGTTGAAAATAACCACCAAATTAAAAAAAAATAGTCAGTTTTGCCGAGGGAGGGTCTCGTGGAGCGACCGCACAACAGCTGAATGCCCTCTGTTCAATGACACATCATCATTTCTCTCTGTCACAATAAAAGGGATGAAGCCATCACGCACAGTTATGTCACCATTACCTGCAGCATTTCTCCTTGATAATATTTCCTAGAATGACTTCGGCCCTGCGAGGCAATATAAATGAGTTGGCGTTATTAAATTGCAGCTTGAATTCATAAACATTCGTTCTACAATATCAACCCTGCGATTCAAGGATTCTGTAGTGCCAGCATGCACAATACCAGGGCTCTGACCCACCTGAATGGAACAGGGTGGTAATTATTGTTATTATCATATTATCATCCTGCGATGATGCATCAAAATGACGGCTGTGAAAAGGGCCTAAGAGCTTTAGAAGTGCCGTTTCCCGCTACTTCCCCGTGTTGATGCTAAGCTAAGCTAATCACCTGTATGTTCTAGCTTAATGTGTTTTATGCAGAGTTAGAGGACGGTTTCTCAATTAAAAATAAGCTTATTGAAAGATGTATATTTCTTCAAAGGGCTAGTAAGTTTGCTTGTCTGCAGCAACACATTCCCAGACAAACTGCTCACAAGAGGGATGGTGGGCTGCAAGTTAACGTTGCTTACTCATTCAAAAAGGCCAAAAGTGGATCCATAAATCACAAAGTGAATTGAAGAAAGTGTGTCTTGTCGATTTTAACTTTGATGTTGGGAGGAGGCAGCGCAGCCATAAAATCATCTCACGGCCGTGTGGGTAGTAGTATGTGGGAGGCTACCACGGTCTTGCTTCTGGGGTTGTGAGAGATGAAACATATATATTTTTTCCGTCACTCACTGCTCTATGTATGGAAATCAAACCATTTTTGTGCCCCAGAATAAAACAAAGGCAGAAGCCTGAAGCGTAGCCAACCCATGTATTTCTGCAACTTAACAGTGACTCAGTGTTTTTTCCCGTAGGTGAGGGCAGAAGTGCATGTGTGTATGTTTGTCCGTTGCAGACAGATTGTCCTCCTTTTTTTTTTTTTTCAAGGCCACTGCACCATTTGAAGGCCACCAGTCACATTCAGTTCGTCCAAAATGGCCAGAAGTTAGAAATCTGTGTAAGCAGCAATGCTTCAGAATCCCCACAAATGTCCTCGACACGACAGTGATTGACCTTCCATCTTACAAGACTCATTGTGAATGAGCAATCAGCAAAGGACAGTCCCCCTTTTAAAAAAAACGACTCTATCACCCTCATCCCGGCTCTCTGTATGGGACTTTCTGCTCGTCTGTGTCTCGTCGTCTGTCTCCATAAAGCTGTCCTCGGCATGTTCCGAACCTTACCGAACCTTTCCTGCAAAACATTTATTACCCACTGTGAAACTCCTGACATTCTCTCCACTTTCGATTAACTTGTCCATCCAGCACTTGATAACTTATTCCATGTTCTTCTAACTTTTTCTTTATCTTCATCATCTATTTTTCTTACCTCGGCAAAGAAATTCGGTTAGCCCCACCTTCCTTCACTTTTATTGAAAATGACCCTCCACTGCCCACAATCGTTTTTGAAAGAGATTGTTTCCCTATGTGAACTCAGCAGAGAGACACATGGGAGAAAGAACATGCTGTTCATTTTCTGTCATCCGAAGTCTTTCTCTCCTGAACTGACCCCGACGTTCTTTAACCTCTCCATAGCTCTGTTGGTTCATTCTGCTCTGTTTGCCTTAAGGCGGTCCTTTACTTTCCTCCCTCACTGCCCATGCAACTGTCTCTGAAAGCAGTGCGTTTGCATCTGGTAAAGATGAGATATACTAAAGGTAGTACTGATACTAAGAATATCATTAGGTTTTTTTCACAGACCACACATGGGAGCAGTCTACTGGCTTTCACTTTTTAGTACCTCAATCTTTTATTATCATTTGTAGTCTTTATTTTACTTCTTTTGTCACATAATTTCTCTGCCTTTTGATTTATTACGCCTAACATCATATTGCATAGTTGTATTGTCTTGCTTAGTACTTTGGTTGAGTCCTTCAAAGCACTGTCTTTAAAGACACTAACTAAATACATTGTATTATCATTTCATCATCGACACACAGGCTTGGACTGCTGCCCAGTCTGCACTGGTTGCAGAGAGAAGGTCGAGACAGATTCTCAGAAGAGAGATTATCTAACACCTCCGCTGTCTGCCGCCGTTAAAACGGCAACACGCACACAGGCACACACACACACACACACACACACACACAACGGCATGTAAACGCAAACAAACAAGCGCCACGTGCAAAAACACAACCTTCTGTCGGCACGCGTTTCAGAACTCAACTCATGCACACACACACTGAAAGTCCCCCATGTTATAAAACTCACCACAGGGAAATTGGATCTCGGTCTGATGATTTATGGTCACCGTGTCTGCAAAAATATGTAGGAATATCTGCACATATGCCAAAAACACACTTAATAACTAAAGAGGGATGAGTTGACGCCACCTTACCTCATCGTTTTAACAGAAACCGCTGTGATCCCACCTGCTCAATGACGTCTGTACTCAACAGACTTACAGTACGAGCTCTGTTTGAGGATGTGCTGTCAAGCGCGCGCTGCTGCAGCGTAGGACGCACAGCGCTGCGCTTCCTGCAGCAGATACGCATATAACACATCCGTTGCAATAAAGGGCACTCCTGTTAAACCTCTGTGCACAGCTCACTCTTGGGCTCTGCCATGCCTGCTGCCCTGCTGTTTCATAAGCCAGGCCAGCCTCCAGCTGAGAGCTCTAGGGAAGGTTATGCTTCAACAGAACCAGTGTATACAATTTGCTATGGTTTTAAGGGTTATAGCTTTTCTTAAGGTCTACATTCAAAAGTCTGGCATCATGGAGAGAGGGGTAGGCGTGAAATCGTTTGAGTTCACATGAAAAGTGACAGAAATAGTTCTGTAGAGAATGCAAAAAGAGAGCTAGAGAACAAAGGTCAAACCTTTGCTTGATCTCTAACATCAGCAGTTCTGATTCAATATAAAAAACCTGCTATTTACTGAAAAGTACCGTGCAATACAATGCACGGTACTTTTCAGTGTGTTCAGCAGAAGGTTTTGGTCAAACCACAGAAGACGTCTTTGCTTTCAAGAGACAGAATCTAACGTTCAACCCCAAAGATGTAGCAGCTCTTAATCTCATCATTTAAACCATTCTAACAATTTAGTTTGATGGCACATTGGTTGTATTCCTGGTTGTGCATTCTTAGTGTTGTTTGGCCTGCGTCTCTAACTTTTGTCACCTCTTGTGGCTATTAGAGTTTGCACCCCTACTGCATGTTGCTGTGGTGTTTCTTGTCTGTTCTATTGACTTACACTTAAACAATACTTGTTCTCTGAGGGAGGCCTCAGTTTAAAATGTGTCCGCAATGATAAAAGTAAAAGAAATCATGGAGCAGCACGATTTTTGGGTTTTTCTTCATTGATGTTTTTTTTAGTAAACCTGGAACACCACAGCTGTGGAAACACAAATGTTTATATTTAAGATATTGATATGCTAAATGCTACAGGTCTTCCATGTATTTTAATTGTGTTTGTGTGTGTGTGTCCTGACCTCTTGCCAGGTTGCCGAGCAGCTGATGACCATTGCCTATGAGAGTGGAGTCAACCTGTTCGACACAGCTGAGGTCTATGCAGGCGGCAGGTGGGTGTCAAACCAAATGACCTCTCCCTTGTTCCTAGTTCAGGTTGGTGTGATCAGGTACAGACGTCTGGCTCCAAGAGGGTTTTTTTATAGTTCTTATTCATGTTTAGCTCAAATGTTATATATATATATATATATATATATATATATATATATATATATATATATGCAGAGTCTAGTTTGTTTCACTCTTTTAGTGAACCGATATCAACCTGTAGGTCTGGAGTGTCGTGCAAGTTGAGAAAAGGTTTCCACACTAGACATGCTCGATATTTTCATTTGGACCTCACTGCTGTTAATGTGAGGTTGGAGTCATTGTTTTTATTGATTATTAGGTTTTTTTTAGCTCCTTGAAGTAACCCGAGACAGTGCTTTTGGAAAGTCTTTGAATAAATATTGTTATTCATGCAGAATTTTAGGTTAATCTTAAGGATTAAAGGAATATTTTGTCACTATTTGTGTTAGAACAAAGTCCATCGCAGCTTTAACAGGCTTACGTTGTGAACTAATTAGCTGAATCTGATATGTATTATTTATTTAAACCGTCTGATGCAAACATAAGGAAAATCCTGCAAAACACCTTTCCAGCATGTGCTAGCTTTATCAGGGCAAGGGAGAAGATTTTCATTATTGGCTTAGCATTCAACACATTTAAATGTGGGATAGTTACCGTGACGATACATATTATAATTGGTCAGTGGTGTCTGGTTTTTTTTCACAGTTAAAACTTCCACCAATGAGGAGTGATTTCCTTTAGCTGTATTGTAACGTACCAGAAAACATAAAATAAAAAAAACAATAATAAAACCCAAATTCTGTCAAATATTGCCATCTTTTCAATGCACAGGGGGTAGTTTAATTTGATATCAATGAATTGCAGGGTTGATATTGGAGAACGAATATTTATGAATTCAAGCTGCAATTTAATAACGCCAACTTGTTTATATTGCCTTGCAGGGCCGAAGTCATTCTAGGAAACATTATCAAGAAGAAATGCTGGAGGTAATGGTGACATAAATGTGTGTGATGGCTTCATCCCCTTTATTGTGACAGAGAGAAATGATGATGTGTGTGCACGTTGCAAGAGGCAGCAAGAGAAGGGTGTGTGTGTGTGTGTGTGCGTGATATGTTTGATGTCAAAGTGATGCTGAGATCTGGACTATCTCTGCTGTGTCCGTTCTTTTTCCTATTTCTTCAGATCTGACTACATTCCTTATTTGCAGTAATTTGTGTATTTCTGCACACACACACACACACACACACACACACACACACACATTCCATCACAATAGAGCAGCATGAAACGGTTACTGTATAAAAGTCTGCCTGCAGGCATTTTCCATTTCCTCAAATCTCAAATCTTCCCTTTACAAAGTTATTTAAACACGCTCAGTCTTCAGCTCAGTTTAATACTTATCAACTGCGTCGGAAACATAAAGGACAGACTTATAGAATCAAAGGAAAAGGAACTAACTGATAGTACTAGGAAGTACCTGATGGATCATTATGCTGCCATCTCATCATTGTGCAGCTTAAACTTGGAGCAAACCTGACAGCGAGCTGAAATCTATAACGACTGGACGAACCCATAAAGATTGTTTCCACCAACTTTTCCTCTTTGACACTCAAACCATAAACCTTACGACTCAGTATCTGTACAAGCACAAACATGGACGTCAACCAGCAGCTTGCACTGTTTAACATGCAGTGCAAGTTGCACCGAAAAGGCCAAAACCGTCTCCGCAGTCGTAATGCGCGCGCCTGCCTCGGGTGTCATTATTGACGCTTGATGCCGGGGCAGTAGAGACACGATGGACGTGGCATTTCAGTCTCCGAGTGTCATCATGACTTTACCGAAGTGAAGGAATGACCTTCTTCAGTTGTCACATCCACTGCGTGTATTGATTTGTCACGCACACGTGCCCATTCAATTAGCAACTCTGTAATTGTCACTTGATGAAAGATAATGTGTTTTATGTATCGCTCACTCTGCTGCATCTTCTAATTTCTCTGCTCTTTCTCAGGCGATCCAGTATGGTCATTACAACTAAACTCTTCTGGGGAGGAAAGTAAGTAAAAGAAACTCTGATTTTCATGCCTGAAGGCAGATGAGTGGTTGGTTCAGTTTTATTTATTGAGGAAGTCTCATTGGGACCAAGGTCTGGCCGGAGAACATCACACAAAGCATTCCTCTCACACGGACACACTCATTTGAGAATATCGGTTAGTAAAGCGTCAAAGTCCTTCAGAGGAGCAGAGTTTCAGTCACACGGACAACAAATATCATATAATACTCTTGTCAATTAGGGCAATTTTGATAGCATATCCTTGCTATGGAAAGCAGTTTGTTGCTATGAACATTAATCTGATCTCCATACACAGCGTGAGGAAAAGGTTTTTTTTATATAATAGTGGGATAAAGTCGAGGTTCATTTTGCAATAGTACATTATTTCTTACATATCTCTTCAGCATGCACTGTGCAAACACGATAATAGTTTATTCTCTCAACCTGAGCAACTTCCTGCCAAATGCAGTAACCAGTACATTAACCACACACACACACACACACACACACACACTTTAGCTGAGAGCGTCCAACTGGGTCTGGGGATAAGGAGGACGTTATTCCTGCTCTCCTACTTCTCTCTGAGGAAGGTTTAGTCCTTCACCTCTTCAGAAGTTGGTTGCATAATGATGTTGAACATTTGAAGAGGCACTGATCCATTTCCATAAAACAGCCCGATGCAAACTTTCTCATGTCATGCCCCCTAGCCGGGGTCAAAAAGTGATTTTAAAATGACTATCACTCTTCTTGGAAAGCTCAATGACAGTTTACTATAGATGACTATTTTACAGTTCATTAAGCACCAGAACGTTCAGATCATATTTGAGTTATTTCGATGCCGCAGCATCACGCACACATGATTATTAAATTCATATGCTGTCTATTCAGTCATTTACATGGTTAGTTACATGACGTTACACTTTACAAGAAGGACACAAGAGCACCAAAATGAGAACTGACTCCTCCCACAGTCTTGTCTGTGGGTCGAACATGTACACAGACAACAATGGCCCCAGAACCAAAAGTGAATTAATGACTGAAAAAGATTTACAGTGAAGGCTCATTGTTTGGTTTGTGTTCGCCCCATCAGAGCGGAGACGGAAAGAGGACTGTCCAGGAAACACATTATTGAAGGTAGGACACACACACGCACACACACACACACACACACAAACACACACACACAGACAAACCAACAACGTTGGACTCACGGCAAACCTTAAACCACTATCTCTGCCTTTTGTGTCTCTCAGGTCTAAAAGGCTCTTTGCAAAGGATGCAGCTGGAGTATGTAGATGTGGTTTTTGCCAACCGCCCTGACAGCAATACTCCCATGGAGGGTGAGTCATATTACAGCTGATGTTCCTGTTACAATGAACTCGATGTCCACGTCTTGGCCAGGTAGCCCTGTATAATTAATTAGCAAGAAGTTGCTTATTGGCAATGCATTATGGAGTGCACGGGTTCCTCATGAGTCATCAGAAATGAATTGTGTACGATTGCTATTGCTCTCCATGCCTTTATTAATTAGCACGCACAGCTAATCGATAAGGAAGTTGCATGTCAATTCATTATTAACTTCTGCTTTCCACCAGACTTTCAGCTCTCCTTCAGTGGGGCTTTTCAAAAATATGTATATGTATTTACACCTTCTAGATAACCTGAATTCATCAAAACTAAAATGAGAGCCTAAATGGCGGAAATAATACACCTACATTCCCCTTATTGGCGCCTGCTATGCGACTGATAATGCACACGTTTTAACTTGTGATTTATTTATGTTTTAACATATGATTGCTATATTCAGGTCTAAATTGTGATATTGTGGATGCTGTTTTCATCCTTTTTAGAATAGCATTGTAGTTTATGATGCATTCAAACACAGACCTTGATTTATACTCTTTGCAGGTGCTCCAAACACAGCTTACTTTTCTCCACCATCTGTCACTGTTCATTTCCTATTGAATCCCCTCAACCATTAGATCTATCGCTCTTCCTCCCATGAACTGGTTTTACTCTCCGTCTTCTTCTCTCCTTTGTCATATTGGACGGAAATTGAGATGAGTAGTATATTTAAATGTGTGCGCAGTGAGCACCATCACAGCCCGTTGCAGGAGCTGGTGGAGAGAGAGAGGCAGAAGTAACAAGAGGAAGAATTGTCCCTTTCCTTTGTTCTGTGTTATTTCCTTTGACAGGATGGTATTAAGAAAGACATCTGGGTTTCAGGTGGTTAATTATCATTTACCAGACTGAAAAGAAAGTCTTTCTCTACTTATTCTTTGCGTCTCTCACCTTTTCTCTTTTCATTTGAATTTTTTTTACTTAACTTTAGTATCCCTCACATCCTGTCGTTTTGCCAAGAGCCAGAGTGAAGCACAAGAGTCCTGCCACAGTGGAGGGTTGCAGTATAATTGGAGTGAGCGCGGGGCGATGATGAATAACCTTAATGACGGTCCTAATCTGAGTTTTTGTTGGCCCTGACCGCTGTTGGCTCGCACTGTCGGCCGTGTTGGAGCTAATTGCGTCATTAAAAAAGTGGCAGATGGAGTGTGATCGGAGGGGGCTTTTGTATGTGAGCTTGTTAGTGCGTGTGTGTGTGTTCGTGTGTGTGTGTGTGTGTGTGTGTACCCACCCTGAGGTTTTAGGGACGGGTGACGATCCGTCAGCAGGTAAGAGAGGCTCGAGGAGGCTCGAGGAGACTCTTTCTATTGTGTGTGATTTCAAGGCCAACACTTATCTCAGATTTTGATTACAAATGTTCTTCGTCTTGTTGTTTTTTTTCTTTTTCTGATGGCAAACCCATTCCTAAATGTCATTGTTTCCGTTTGACTCAACCTCTCTGTTTGACTGTTTTCTGTGTTTCATCCATCTCTCTCCCTCTCCCTCTGTCTCTGGCTGTTGTTGGTTCATAAAATACCGCTCGCCTCCGGGCAAGTTATCTATTGTTCTTTATCCTTATATTTGGAACAAAATAAAGCAAACAAACAAAACACATTTTCAATCATTTTCTCTTTGAGTGCCAGCTCTGTTTTGTGCTTTCTGTATGTGGATTATGATAAATGGTCTAAAGGAGTTTCTCATTTTGAATATATTGTGGTTACTTTCAGATAAAGTTTAATTTTTCAGACGGTCGCACGATTGACAAATTCACTGTCGTTTGACCAATAACGCTCTCTCCTACGTCTACTCTCACTCATTGAGCGTTAATAAGTCTGCTGCATTTTGAAATGAACTCTTCTGAGTGAATAACGGCTCTAATGTATACATTGAATTGATCTGAATCCTCTTAACTGCTTTCAGAAAAGAAGGAAACCGGCTGAGAAATATTTTGTCTTTGCACACAATAAGGTTTTTTCCCCCTGTGAGCCTTAAAGATTCCACCGTTTTATTGAATGCATTTTGTATGTGTTTTGATGCTGTAACGAGCACTGTACATTAATTGTTCACTGTTGATCCGGATGACTGATGCGATGTGGGCATGTGTGTCTCTCTGCAGAGATTGTTCGGGCCATGACTTACGTGATCAACCAAGGAATGGCGATGTACTGGGGGACGTCTCGGTGGACGGCCATGGAGATCATGGTAGGACATTGTTTTGTCGTGACAACTGTGTTTTGGAGAAGAAAAAGAATGGAAAGACACTTTTTTTCTATCAGTCACAACGGTAGTTCTTGAACGGTAGCTCTGCAAAGTTAGTATACAACACATAAGGTGCAGAATACATTACTTTAATGTCAATAAACTATTATTTAGTTGCTGTACTGCAGTTTTTAAACACTTCTCAGCGAGTCAGAATTAAGCGAATCAATTGTTTATTTTGTCATTCAGTTTTATGGGAAAGTTTCTTGTTGCTATAGATTTCATACCGCGCTAACTAGAAGATCAGAAGATGGCCACTTTGATTGGCAGACCCTTGAATTTAAACCATTTATTTGTTGATTCAATGATCCATAGAAGGAAGTCTCAAGAAGCCATATTTACTCTGGTTATGTTCAGTACCCTCACATCCTTAGGAACCATTCTTAGCAGCTCATTATCGTGTACCATTCTTGGACAGATTGCTTATATGCATAGTCACAGCTGTGAAAAAGTGTGAAAGTTTGAATAAAAACTGTTTCTGTGAGGTGTTCCCACAGAGGCACAGTGCTTTCCTCCATCTTTAGTTTCTCTTCTTGTCAGAATCGATGTACCCCCCGTTTATATATACATACATACATACATACATACATACATACATACATACATACATACATACATAGATACATACATACATACATACATACATACATACATGACATACATACGTACGTACGTGCGTACATACATACATACATACATACATACATACATACATACATACATACATACATACATACATACATACATACATACATACATATATACATACATACATACGTACGTGCGTACATACATACATACATATATATACAGGGGGAGTGTGAAGCCACAACAGAGAGTTATGAAATAATCACATGTCTAAACTGACATTCAAGGACCTAACACCAACTCTCTCCTCTCTCATGTCTCTCTGGCCTCTTTCTCACCCTGGCCCTCCCCCTCTGCATGTGTTGACACTCTCTGTCTGTGACCTCGGTGAAAAAGAGCCGATATCTTTGTAGAGCACAAGCCCAGATGAAAGACGTGTAATTTATAGCACCAATAAAGAAAGGGGGGGGGTTAAACACGTCTTCTCGTATGCGTGCCATGGCAGGTGTAAAGTACACACACACACACACACACACGCAGGCTCCAGGGGCATGTCATGGGGTTGCTGCAGAGAAGGGCAACATGTAATTTGTAAGTTGAGCGATGGCACCAACGTTATCGTTGCTAAATAGATTTCCCCTCCTTGTACCGCTCTCTCATCCTGACATGTTTCACAGCAGGAGACACGCAACATGAAAGAGTGTTTAAAGAAGCAGCAAGCCTAACGTGTGTGTGTGTGTGTGTGTGTGTGTTTTTCTCTGCCATGTATTCTTAAAGGACAAGCGGAAATCCAGATAAGAAAGTATTGAGGGAAATTTGAAAACGATGCCTCGGAGAGTTATGATTTGTAATATCGATTGGCTGACTTACTGTGGGCCCTTCATATAAATGTGTACCACGCTCCCACGAGCTGATCAACGGCCCCCAGCTCTTCCCGAGCGAAGCCATCTATCTATCTATGGCTCCCAATGTTTGCTCTCTTCTCCCCTCGTCTCTTTTATTCTCACCAAAGAGAAAACATTGAACGGCACATAAAAAAGGTGAGTCATAACAACCATTCATTAATTTGTGCCCGTTTTCTCTTTGCCTTCCTCTTTGTTTTATCTCTAGGAGGCGTATTCCGTGGCAAGACAGTTTAATCTTATCCCTCCAGTGTGTGAGCAGGCAGAGTATCATCTCTTCCAGAGGGAGAAGGTAGAAGTGCAACTCCCTGAACTTTACCACAAGATAGGCAAGTATTCTTTCCCCCAAGACATGTTCGCACAAATTCATAGATGAGTCCAATTAATGAACTAATTAAACCGAAACATAATCTTTATAATTATCTTTTGCTCATTCCCTCCAAGTTTTAATTTAATCTTTTTTACTTCTTTTTGTTCTCTCACACGTCTTTCTTCAACACATCTTACTAAAACCTCCAAACCTGTTTACCTCATTATGGTCTCCATGGTGACAGGAGTTGGAGCGATGACGTGGTCACCGTTGGCGTGCGGCATCATCACGGGAAAATATGAAAATGGCATTCCTGAATCTTCCAGGGCTTCCATGAAGGTATGCAAACTTGACTTCATCACGAAGGACCGTGTGAATTGAAGAGAAAGCGTTGATTTTTTAATTATTACTTCAATTAGTGTCATCGTCAGGGAGGTAACTGGTTAACTGTCCCTCAACAAAGCAAATGTTTTCTGCAGAAGAGCTGTAGCTTGTTTGTCCATGTGACATTTTTGTTTAATCTACTGGTTCATCACATGGGGGTCAGGACTTATATATATATTGATATATTGGGAACAAGATCACTGCGAAAATCTGTCTTTTAAGTTATTTTTGCTTGTAACATGAATCTTTTAAGTTTTATATTCTTAAAACAAATGGAAAAAAAACTGCCAGTGCATTGGAAATAATAATTATAATAATAATTGCAATGTAAATGTATTTGTTCTAATATCAAGATGGTGACCCTTCATTCTTGGCTCAACACACTGACACGTATTTCTTCAGAAAGTAAAGTCAAACTTCTCATAAGAGACACGGCTTCATTTTAGGATTCACAAGCCAAAACAGTTGAAAACCACTGTAACCAATTAACTTATAATCAATATATTGAAGCCAAAATCTTTAGGTGTCTTTTGTGCTTATAATATGTTGTAAAGTATAAAGAGCACACAGCCTCAACCTTTTGTCTCATCCATTACTTTCTCGCTCTGTTTTTTGTTTCTTCTCTTTCCATGTCTTTCGCTCACTCCATCTCTTCCCTCTCTTTTCCCCCGCCAGTCATATCAATGGTTGAAGGAGAAAATAGTAAGTGAGGATGGAAGGAAGCAGCAAGCCAAGCTGAAAGAGCTCAACCACATCGCAGAGAAGCTGGGCTGCACTCTGCCTCAGCTGGCTGTTGGTAAGACTTCATATCTTTTATAGTATATTGTAGAGGCAGCCGAAAGCAGGGCTTTGAAAAAACAACCGCTCAGGGCTTTCACACAGAAATCATTTTAATGCGAGACGTGAGCAAATCCTTTCCACAATGTCTGTGTTTGCTTATTATTTGTGTCTCGTAGTTTGATTTTCGCTGCAGCTTCCTCGCCAAAAACAGACTTCAATACCTCGTTTGTGCTTTCAGCTGCATTGTTGGGCACCGATAACGTATCTGAGCTGCATGGAAGCTAGAAGTCAATTTAATCAAACGTTGTGGCGCGCTTTAGAAAAAACGGCTTGTAGACATTTAAGGTTTTAGAGAAACTAAAACCATTGATTTGTAGTTATACATTGGTATATACTTCCAGGAAGAGCAAATGAAGGACTAGAAGCTAAAAGCTCAGTCCTATTTGTGTTTTGTTGTCGGACAATAATAACCAGCAGTGCGCCATCAAGTGGGCTCTGTGTGAATATCAACCTCTCTTTCTCTCTCCAGCCTGGTGTCTTAGAAATGAAGGAGTGAGTTCAGTTCTCCTGGGAACATCCAACCCTGAGCAGCTCACCGAGAACCTCGGGGCCATCCAGGTGGGAACAGGCAGGAACACACACAGCTGTTGTTCCCCCCCCAGCTCCATCGATTTCTAGATCAAAAAGCTTTCTCATATTTGAATCTCTTTATAAATCTGGGTTTCCTTTTGTTGCCTCACTGTATATTTCACTTCCTTCCTGCCCGGCATGTTCACTTCATCGTTCTGTCTTTTGCCCAGGTCCTTCCGAAGATGACATCTCACGTGGTGTCTGAAATCGACCACATCCTGGGCAACAGGCCGTACAGTAAGAAGGACTACCGCTCTTAGACCAGGCCGGTGGACTTACCGAGCCCTCCTACTCACCTACCTACTTAAGCATACTGCTACCATGGACCCACCGCTCAATGTTTAAGTCCACGGTTCTCTCCTTGGGAACCCACTCAGCTCCAGCCCACTTCAGCCTGGAACAGACCGCCCTGCTCGGCCCAGCGTTGTCCTGCTCAGATCGGGTTCATCTCAGGTCCCGTCCAGCTCAGCCAAGAGACGCTTAACAAACTCAGCTTTTTTGCAGCCTCAAAATGCAACTTGGTCCAGCCGAGTGACTCAAAACGTTGTACCCCTCCCCTCCCCCGACCCAAAGTGTTTGTCTTTCAGCGCCGGTCCATTTAAATATATCAATGCAGAGCTTAGTCTTACCCATGCCCATCTAGAGCCACACATATCGGTTAGATAGATAGATAGATAGATAGATAGATAGATAGATAGATAGATAGATAGATAGATAGATAGATAGATAGATAGATAGATAGATAGATAGATAGATAGATAGATAGATACTTTATTCATCCCCAGGGGGAAATTTGGTTGTAGCAGCAGCCTGCAAGGTTACAGAAAACCACGCAGGGGACTCATTAATATAGGATACATATGCACACAATTTTACACATTCACAGTTGGGATTTGAGCAGGACAGTATGAAAAGCACTGCAGGACTATTTCAAGTGAACGTGCCTTGCTCAAGGGCACCTTGATAGTAGTTGTTGAGTGAGACGGCAACGGTTACTTCTTCCCTCTTCCTACCTACATCCTCCCGATGACTCAGACCATCAGGTCTCCGTCCTCATCTTTAATGCCCAGACTTCCACCCACAAGTCATTTAATTTGAGCACTAAATTCATACTGAGCACATATTTTATTCATGAGCATTGCTGTACCACAAGCTGAACACATCAATACAAGCACCTTCGGTAGCTTAGGAAAGTAGACACGGAGACGTTTCTATTTGCATGACCCCCCCCCTGTGCCCCCCCACAGTCAGTCAGTGCTTTCATTCAATTGCTATGCAGTGCAGCAAAGAAAATTAGCGTATGAGCTCAATCATCTCACCTCTTGTGTCAGAGGCACACGCTCGAAAAACGTGACGCAAAATGACTTCTTTCATGAAATGTGAGGTCAAGCAATGACATCGCTCACATTTGTTTCATGAATGAGGCCTCAGCAAACCACCTCTCTGTTAGCTCGAGTTAGCTCGAATTAGCTTTAAACTACCAACCAAATGTACTCAGTCCCATATTTAGTAGAGCACAGAATAGTATTCACTAGATATTATAAGCTGCAGATCCTGAGTATATTATCCAACAGGTGCATGTTTCTCTTGCTATGGTGTGCCTCGTTACTTTTCTACAAAGCACATAATGAAAGGGAAAGGAAAAAAACTGCAAGCTTGTCAACTGTTTGTGATGTGTGTGAAGCAAAGGAGGGTGGAACATCAGAGGGAAGCATGTCGCCCTCGTGTGGTTTCTTTCAGGAACTGCTGCTCTGCTTCTTTCGATTATAGAGAAGAGAAAGAACTCTTTGCAAAAGAAGTGGACTATGTTTCTCTCAGTTGGCGTTCACTGTGGAGACACTATGGAGAAAAGGACTTATATGAAATGTATGTTATGATTATAATAACTGCAACAATCGCTTGTTAACGGCACAAGGAGGCAGATAGGCAAGGTTTTTGGAATGTGGCAAAGATTACAGTATTTATTCTAGACTAGTTAATATATAGAAGTTTATTTTGACATTTTGAGATATTGTTTGGAGATCTATTTATGTACATAAAACGTTACGGCATACCTTGTAACATAAGCAAAACCCGTAAGAAGCCTCTCGTGCATATGAGGACTTCTCAGTACTGTATGGCAAATATAGATATGATGTAAATAGAGTTATTTTGTTGTTCCTCTGCAGAATCACTGCACAAGATGCCGTGTTTGAATCCCTCTTCGTCCATCCTCCTCCAACCTGACTTTACAGAATTCATTTCTGGCTCCGGAAAGATATTTCACAGAAGTATTTATAAGGTCAATTTATTTATTTATTTTTGCATCATGAAGTCAGATTATGAACATTTGTATAAATAATGACATTTACAGAAGGAGCTTCTGTAAATAATGAGCTTCTGTTCGAACTTCAGCATGGAGCTTGAACCACAATCTCTAAACCAGGGCGCTCAGCTCTCTCATGTCGCCTTTGTGCGTTGATGTTCTGGTTCTTTTTTCCATCTGGAAAACAAGCCATCACAGCGATCAGCAGAGATGTTGGCCCAGTTCCAGTTGAGTCACTGACTCGTCCTCGGTGTGCACGTGTTGACTTGTAGCTCAAACCCCCACCAGATCTTGAATTTCTAAGGAAATTTCAGCGAGTTATTTTGTTGAAATGAAGCCTCAGTGAGCGGTGTTTGGCCTTGGATAATGAGTAGACTTTCTTGTGACTATTTGCATTGACTTGTTGTTGTATTAAAAGAAGGCTGACCTGACGACCTTGGCCATCATTGTAATGCAAAGGATCATCAATTTACAAACAAAAAACATCCAGAAAAGCATTTGCGTTGCTCTTTTTCTCATTAAAGACTTTCCTTTAGTTTGGTTGCAAGTCAACAAGCTGAATCAGTGAGCATGTTAGACCGCGGCCTGCCGGTGTGTGTGGAGAAGTTCTCCACCCGACAGAGTGCCTTGACTTGAGTCCCACTACCGGAAAAAAACAAATCAGGGATGTCTTTCATTACGAGTTGTTAAATGGTGTCCGGATGCTGTCCGACGAACAAAGTAAGAGTACAACATTAAGTATATATATTAAGTATTACCTCATTGGTTTAAGTAGAGGTAACTTTTTGGATGTTGACTTAAAGTTATAGTATGCATACCTTTCCCTTAAAAAAGGATGTGTAGGATGATATAAAAAGAATCCCTGTCAATCATCACTTCAGACCAGCTAGAAGTGTGTGTCTCTGTCCTCGGCCTGTATTTTCTCTTGCTGTGTTTAGGAAAATTCTGGGCATCAGCCATTGGGCCCCACGCGTAAGTGTGACACCCCCCCCCCCCCCTTCCCCCCAGCCTAAACGCTAGGTTCTAATTCCCAGCTCTTTAAATACCACCGCTTTGTCCTGCCGAGGCACCGCTTAGGGTCTACGATACAAAGCGGCAGTGAATGGCGACCGACTGGTCTCTTACATGTTTCCACACACAACCCACAGAGCCGAGATGCTGCAGCGATGAGATGAAGCGTGCTGCAATGCCGCAGATTGTGTAGCTGTCTATTTGTGCTTTAGAACGTCACCGCCTGGAAACAACTGGAAGAAGTAAAAACTTCTTATTTCTCTCTAAAGCACCGCTTGAAACCGGGAAGGAGCCAACGGCTACAACAATGCTGCACAGTGTACCTTCAAAATAAACGATTACTAGAATTATCATCAACTTAGTCCTTCCCTACAGCGGCCTTTATTTAGGCTGTTTCCACCAAAATAATGTGATGGGAAAAGTTCAGTCAAACCGATTGTCTTTAGCATCTTCAACCAGCCTTTTGCTTCATGGTGCATCAGTTTGAGTCAACAGCTCATTAATTCTTTGGGTACCAATAAGATGCATTGATAATGTAGGGAAACTCGCCTTGTTTACGAGAATAAAGGCTGGTTTGCCACCTTGTTCACAAGTCTGAAGGTCAAAAAGGATCAAAGCTAGAAACAATTGAGCCGTGGCTAAATTATCAACTTTGATTCACACAACATGAAATGTGTAATGTGACTCGTGATCTTTGACCCAAGATTTCCTCTTCTGGTATGAAGCCAAACCTAGATCAATTCTCATAAAAATGTAAAGTTTATCTATTCTGCTGACGTTGCAGTTTTCTGAAACATTTTAACCTAGTTTATGGAAAAGCCTTGAAGTTTTGTTAAAAAAAGTGTTAAATCCTCAGTGTATCATTTAGTTTTCTCTGTAAATAGTCTATATTAAAGTGTGATTCTAATTAAATGCATTGCCAATGGAAACATCAACGTCTCACTTGTCAATATTTTTTAAACAGGTTATTAAAAAATTATATATATTTCCTATCATCATATTCTCAAAGCGCTCTCAAGCACACTGAATGACACACTTACAAAATTAACACAGGAGGAAAAGTATACCTGGTTGCTTTATTTGTTACAAAAAGAAGAAGACAGACCTGGAGAAACACACCCCAGACATTTGATCATGAATTTCATGAAGTTGAATTGTGATATTTCGGTCCTTTAAACCCTGTTCCTAACTTAAGTGAAAAACAAAGTGTATACCCATCTTTAACCCACATGCTCCCCTCCTAACTAAACCCACCCCTCCAGCTTTTATTTTCCTTTTTCTTCCTCTTCTACTTGGAGCCTGTGGACAGCAGAGCGATGAGTCCTGAGGAGGCACTGATGGACAGGATGTAGTTGCTGGAAAGAAAGGAAGTTAAGGCAAAACGTCGGAGCGCTAAATGACAACTCGTCAAGATTAGATTTTAAAGGAATTATGCAACATCAGCCTTCATCTGCATGAAGTGTACGACAATAAAACTCCACTGCACTAATGCCATCTTAAGACAAATGTTTAAAGCTTCCAATTCCAAACAGTTAACATGCCGATGGCTTGTATATTGTGATTAAAAAGGATACACAGAAGGGTTGAAGTTCCTGAGCAAGAAGAAGGAGGCGACGATGACAAGCACCAGGAACAGAGTGTTGTTGTAGAAAATAGAGAAGGTGGTGGCCTCGTAGTCGGCGACCTCATTCTTCTTCCACAGGATCCTAGACGGACAAAAAAAAAAAACCTTCATGGTCATGCGGAGAACAACATGTGGGGAGGCTTTTAAACATTAACCCATGTTTAAGAAGACTGGCAGCACGTCAGCACCACAGTTATACTTCATACACCTTTATGTCTTGACATATGCTACACTGAAAACACTTAATTTGCCAAAGCTAAGTGTAGACCTGCAGCACAACACGCTGTAATGAGGAATGGCTTCACAACACAACGCATGCTTCACCTCTCGTCTTTCTCCTTGCGGGACATCTTGCGATTGTCTGCCTCGGACAGCTTCCTGGTTACCTCCTTGGAAACGGCATCCTCACGTTTCTGGGCCACTCTGGAGGATGAGGGGAGAACGGTCACACATATTTAGTATTGTGGCCGAATACAACATTTATTTTTTTTAAAAATGCAGAACAGTGCGTTTCTGCTTCTTACTTGTGTTTGAGAACAAACTTGACGTTCTTGTAGGCGAAGGCCACCAGGTAGGTGCTGACCAGGGTCATCACAGCGTACAGGACTGCGGACTGGACGAGGTCCATGTGCCAAATCCTCCAAAACAGCCCTAGAAAGATGTGAGTCGATCAATATTGGCCCAATATGCAGTATGTTGAATAAATACATGTTATAATCCAGGTGTTTACAGTAGTGTAACTTTAGATGTATGCAGAGTCAACTGAAGATTGGGAGCACAACCTGTTTTTTTTTTATTTGGCTTTTTAAAAACACAAAATCATAATTACAATGACCACTAGCTATAGATGTTATTTAATAATAATGTGCATTTAAACCTAAAGTAACCACACTGACAGGGTTAGCAATCACATTAACCTCCCCTTTAGCATACCAGTCATTCTTATTGATATAATCTTGTATTATGTTGCCCTTCTGCCTTTAATCGTGCGCGTTCAATAAGTTAATTCAAAGTAGTCTTCACACGCTTTAAATGACATTTGTATTTTCTCGAAAGACTCCTCCATTGAAGCAGCGTTAGCTCGACTCGTTAGCATCAGCTAGCTGGTACTCACAGATGGGGATGGCAGACACAATGAGTGCGTTTCCGTAGAAGAGAGCGGTGGACTTGGCGGAAAGGTTTCTGCTGAAGTCCTGGAGGAGGAGATCTTCCTCCGACTGCTGCTTGCTGCTGCCTTTGGGAGCCATGTCTGCGGATTGACCGGTGTGTCTGTCTGCTTCTCAGCTCGGGACGCAAAGAGACTGACACGTCGGAGAAGGAGAGGGACGCGTCAGCATAAACCCGGAAATACACTGGCTTTCTTCTTCTTCGTTGTTTCGGGCACTTCCGCGTGTTGCTGCCCACCACAGGAAGAGAAAGACACTGCACTTGTAACGCTTCATCTTTGGACGGTCAGTGGACACATTAAAAAAACATATTCCTCACTTTCTCTTGGTTAAAGTTGGGATTTATTTTATTGGTTTTTCATCCATAATATTTCTAATATTTCTAACATTGTTGCATTAGGGCTAAACGCTGACATTGAAATTGTTCTATATAATACAAGAGTTGTTGGATTTTTATTTTTTATTGTTTACCTCTACAGACTTTTTCCCATCTCCAGGCAGCTTAGAAGTAGCCTTGGTAAATTTGTTACAGAAACCCTCAATCTGCCTCTGCAGCAGCTGAGTGTTTGACCTTTGTTCAGCTTTGTTGTCCTTTGTTCTACAGATGTAGGCCTATATCTATTTATGTGTATGTGTTTGAGCCTTAAATGCCACATTCTAAATGTACTCTAATGCAATGAAGTTTACTGGACTTTTATTTGTGGATTACACTAAAACAATGTGTTAAAACTCAAAGTGTCTTCCCAACTTCTCCTCCGCCCTTTTTAAGAAAGGAGTCCATGGAAAAATTTAGCAGCAGCACCTGCGAGTTTCTGCAAAACTAACTGAAAATGTGTCCGTTCTTCTATTCTTACAGTATACCTTAAAGCATGCGCAAAGAAAATGTTTTGTATGCACTTTGGATGAACTGGCCCTTTAAAAAATATGTATGTTATATTATTTTATTCAAACTGCCATCTGTTTCCCAACCTGGGTTTTTCTCATATTTTAACTTTTTTTATTGTGCATTTGTGTGATCAGTTGCAACAATGCATGTCTGTACAAGTGTGCTATAGTTAGTGAAACAGAGGTTGTAATTGCGACCTGATGTTCAAGAGCAAAAGGACAACATGAACACACAATGCTATACAAGAAGAAAAGAAGACAATAAACTTAAAAGGTAAGTAAGAGAGAAAATGGTGAACATGGGCAATAGGGGTGAGGAGAAATGCGTCTAACCTTCTAACCTAACTAAACAGATAAAAACAAACTAGAATATTTACATTACTCCAGACAATCTGCTTAATATAATCAGCAAATATCACTTTGAAAGAAAAAGGATTTGAAAGATCAAAAGGGCAGTTCCTCTTTTCTGCAGAGTTCTTCCTCCTTCATGAATCATGCTCAGTGCCAAACCACATCCCATACCATAACAGTCACATCAGCACATTTACTAACATGCAATGGCCCGGTCTTTATCGCTTTAAAAGAATAAATAATAATAATATTTTCTCTTTAAATACCCATTTTTTTCCCACCTTCCTATTTGGAAACTCTGTTCCAAAATACTTCTTCATTACAGCTTACACACTTTATTAACGTTTAATGAAATAATACCCTAAAAACCAGATACTGCAATATGAAAAATCCTATTGTGCTTGCAGGATTCACACTTCAGCCACTAGAGGTCAGTATCTACATAACCGTACACGTCAGTCCTGAGCGCCTGGCAACGAGGCAATCTGCAGCTTCTAAATCTCAAGGATTCTAAACATCCGAGAAGCGTACTGCTTATAGTGACAGAGAAAACGTGTTTATTTTGGGTTTTATCGGGTTTTTTAAGAGCAGTTCCACATCGCAGAAAGGTGGATATCATTAAGGAGGGGCATATTTAAGTTTTGGAAAATTCGATCAAGTTTGGACCGACTGGAGACTAGAGGGATAAGTGAAGACTACCTCTCTCAAAAGCACACATTAAAAAACAAACTCCATAAACATAATGAGACTTCGGTCCACCCTACAGGCCCACATACCTCCGCCTGCTGTCGAACGTCTGCTTCTAAGTGCACACAAGGTGCTATTTAAAGCTCCTCCTCCACGCATCCTCATCTCACAAACATGCCCCACTCCGTGGTGTGCATATGAGTGTGACCGTGCAGATTCATGACCCATTAGTGGAGCACGAGCATCTGCAAAAGTCCCCCTCTCTTCCTTATCTCGTCCTCCAAGCCGGTCACGTGCCCGCCGCCGAGAGGGGTGGGGGGGGGGGGGGGGGGGGGGGGGGGGGGGGGGGGGGTGGTGGTGTTAGAATGCAATGCAGACAGGCAGGTTTGCGTGATGTCCATGTCTTTAAATGGGGGATAGAGTTTAGGGATTAACCGTGCACTTCAGGGGGGGAGGAGGTGATGCCAAAAGGCCTGCCAACACAATGCCAGGCAAGGCTGGTGATCTCTCTCTCTCTCTCTCTCTCTCTCTCTCTCTCTCTCTCTCTCTCTCTCTCTCTCTCTTGTGTAAGCTTGTGCCAGATTACTTCGGCTTTGGTGGGACCAGAGACATAACCACAGGGGCAAACACACATACTGACCATCAACAGCCAGGGAATATAGAAAACACACACACCCACACACACGCGGCTTCAGGACATTGTGCCTAGCAATGCTGGTGTGTTTTATCTCACTCCGATCGTACCCTTAGGTGAATTTATGACAGATCATCGTGACACATTATTTTTGAGTTATCTTATCTCACTTGCCCAAAGCTAATCTCTTGGAGCCCTACATCTCTAACATCTTCATGCCACAACATTGTGTGTGTGTGTGTGTGTGTGTGTGTGTGTGTGTGTGTGTGTGTGTGTGTGTGTGTGTGTGCGTGTGTGTGTAAAGATAGTATATTGTGCCACCGGCTTTCTCAGAATACAGAATGAGATCAACATGAATCTCTTAGCATGTTCTATTTATCAGAGTTCATGTTTCTGCAGCTTCGCATCCACAAACTCACATGAAGACTCACAGAGACAAAAATCTGATGAGTTAAATAAGTCCTTATTGGATTTGAAAAGGCATCTAAAATAAAAGTGGTTACAGAATTAAATAATTTTCCACAGTTTTGGATATTATGGAAGTCCCCTGCATGTTTCGCCACAAAAAACATATCACACAAGTAGTATGACGCCTGACTGAGCAGGCGTGTGGTCACTCACACAACATCCCCTGGCGTCTGCCGGTTTAAAGAGGAACACCATGTATTCATCTTTTATCACTGGCCTGTGGCACGAGTTCTTCAATTGGAAGGCTCAGAGAGGGATTTTATAGATTTGTCTTTCCTTTTCCTAGAAAAGCTTTGGTTTCTCGGTGTTCAAAGAAACGATTCCAACGAAAGGGGACACAGCTTTGTTCTGAAAACTACAGCCGAAAAGATGTTTGATCGGACTGAAGTGCCATGTACATATACACAATTACTTCTCCGGTGTATTTTTCAAATAACTTATATCTTGTATAATATACAATTTCTAGTCAAACAATCAAATCAACTGTGTTTGAAAAGTATTTTAGGCTCGTAAAAAGTCATCTTTAAATAGCAGATTTGATCCAATGTGCAATAAACCAAAAATAACACAAATACACAAATACACTAATAGCACTGGTGAACGTCGACAAGTGAATTTGCTGCATGCACCAACAGTTGACCGCCTTGACAGTGATATATATCCTAGAGTCAGGGGGAGAGATGAATGGAGAGGTTGTAAAATGAACAGATTAGAGGAGCAGAGGACGGACTGACAGAAGCACCTGTGAGATGGCACTGGAGGCGCCGTTCAACAGATTCAGGGTCTGGTAACATCTCTTCTGTCATATCTTGCTTTCGTTCAGGGAGGGATTGTATTCCTCCAACACAATATGCACCCCCCCCCCCACCCTTTCAACATACATTTGCTCAAATGGTTGCGTGTGCTTCTCCACTCCTATCTCCGTCATGCCCTGTGATTTATGTTCCCCCTCCAGGCTAACAGGCATGGAGGAGAATGTGATATGGTGGAGCTGGAGGGACGGAGGGATAGAATTGAGGGGTGGGGATCCCTCAGAGAGATGAAGGGAGGATCAGCAGTGGAATATTTGTCTTTTCAAAGGATGCCAGACATGTGTTTACACTTTCTGCCCACTTTCACCATAAATAGTTTCCTCACCCTCGGGGTTGTGCGCTTGCATGTGAACCTGCATGCGAGCGCGTGACTGTGTGTACGTGCGTGAGAGAGAGGACCCCGGCGGGACCCCGGAAACTTTGATCTATTTTCACCATCCCCTTCCCTCATCACTGGGAGGGAAATGTGTCGGAGTTAAAACTATAAAATGTGTGCGTGCCATGACGCACACACATGTGCATGCGCTCACACGAAACCAAGATTATTTGCTTGTTTTTTAGATTTTTTTTCTATTCCATTTATAAATCTAGACTCATCCAAATGACCTTTTTCTTTAAGGTGGAGATATTTGGTTTCGGATATCTTGTTATCTGTTCCGAGTATCATCTTGCTAAGCTTCATGACATTGAAGCTTATTTCTGGAAAATTCCTAGAAGGGAAACACTGTAAACTAGAGGTTGATTAATTAGCAAAAAAACTATCTTGTATTTGGATTTTTTTTAAATGTATTTTTCTTTTGCAAGTGTGTATGCGTTTCTTAACCGATGATGACTGCGCCAGTGTGTGAGTTACTCTGTAGGTGTGGAGGTGTAGCTGCGGTTGAGATAAACATTACTTATTGGGTCAGCTGGACCCAGGCATTGAGATTCTTAACTATCCGGACTACGATGACACTCGGCTTCCACTGGCAGAGTTATGGTGACCCTTCAGGCAGAGCTCGGTCCCAAAACAAATGCTGCCGCGGCTCATTCCTTCACAGCAACAAAACCCAGATTTCACAGTGTGCTCATAGAAAAACAAATGGATAAGATTGCACTGCTCCGTTTTAATGTGTGGATACAGGCCGAGTGCACCGTGAGCACCGTGAGCACGGCTGTCTGCATGCAAGGCAGTGTGCTGTTGAGTGAAATACGTGGGAATCTATATCCTTCAACAGATCTAATAATGAGAACACTGTGCACAGGTCATTGTGTGTGTGTGTGTGTGTGTGAGTATTTAGTCAATGTGCAGGGACATGAAGGCTAACCTGCTGCCAACTTGGCTTGTCTAAGAAGCAGCGAGAGAGCAGAAGATGTTGACATTTTGGCAGTGGGGGGAAGCTGCTGTTCCATCTGCATCTGAAAGGTCACTGCGGTGGGTTTTGGAGCGCAGCATGTGTGCCATTGTGTAAATGTGCGTGCGTGTCCCTGTGACTGCCAAAAGCAATGTGTTTAATGTGTGTGTCTTTCTCATCAATTCTGTGTGAAAAGAGCAGAGGAGAGCTATAAACAAAGATGCTGGAAGTGTTGGGCATAACACAAACAGATTGGTAGGAGTTCGCCCCCCCCCCCCGCCTCTCTCACAAACAAACACACACAAACACACACACACACACACACCACGCACACACATTCACACACATTCTTGCTTTGAAGATGTTTATAGGAACTACATAGGAACAAACACTTGAACATTTCTGCGAAAGGACTCCTCTGACATTTTGTGGAATTCTGTCTTCCCAGCTTAAAGTTAAACGAAGTTTAGATCAGTTTAATCGTTGTATTCGATCTGGAGATGTCTGACAGCCTCGTGTCAGTCTAATTCTCACAGTGTTAGCTTGAAGCAACATTGATCGCTTATCTGGTCACAAGCTGTAAACAAAACTGTCGTTGTGGTTCACGTGTTAGAAGATAGGTCCTTGTTTACACATCCAGCACACACAAAAGTCAAGTTTAAGGCGACCTAACAGATCTAAGTCCAGTATTCATTCATTTTTGCTTTGTTTTGGTCTCCACCAACTTGGGTCATGTTCACCAGCTGGTCGCTAACTTCTTTTCTTCCTTTAAAGCTTCTTCGCTGAACACAGCTTCCTGTTGTGTCTGACAATGTGGCTAAAAGGCTCCATAAGCTGAGGAGAAATGGCTTATTTCACATTAAACACTTTTTCATTTGAAACATTGTTAACATATAGCTTTAAGCTAGTCACCATTAGTTCCAAGAGTCAACCCAGTTTTTATTTCTAAATGAAACTTCCTTATAGTTCTGCATTAGAGTAAACATTTTTATTTTTTTGTTTGTCTCCAACTAACTAATGGCTTAATTAAAGAAGAGAAGCAAGTTTGGACATTGAGGACAAAGACCAAAGAACCTGGAACGGAGACGTTTGTGCTGGACGTGAATAACAAACACACTTGCGAGGGCGACCGATGAGTGAGTCGTGTCAAATGACAGGAAAGGGGGGCAAACCTCGTAAACTCACACCTGCAGTAAGGATGTGGTGGAAACGTTCACTTTGAAATAACGCATTTCAAGTGGCACCTCGTGTGTGTGCTCGAGGACGTCGGTCTGAACGTTTTTTCCAGTTGATCCGCCGTCATGGAAGCAGCTGCAAGGAGCTATGGCCAAAAATGTGTTCAGGGCCTTCCTGTCATAGTTGCGACCTGAGTCTGCTAAGTACTTCACGGGTCACTTGTGGTTACGGGTCACTCGTGATCCACACCAAGCGCTGAGCCTCAGATTCACCCAGAACAATGCAGATTCCATCCTGGTCATGTAACCAAAGAGCAGCTGTTCGCCGTCTCCGAGATAACACATGAATAATGAGAGCTTAGCTAATTGTGTCCGCACGTTTTATAGATTTGTAAAAGGCAAATATGTCCTGACAGAAGTATGTGTGGCGTGTGGAGAACCAAGAGTTTAGCTGATCTTTATGCACTTTGTGTGAGAGCTGCATTTATGGCATTAAGTCAGCCTTTTTTTAAGCTGTGTGTCAGATGTGCTCTTTATGATGTTCATGGATGGCATATCAAGATGCCAGAACGGTTTGGAAAGTGTCCAGTTTAGTTTAGTTCTGTTGTCTGCAGATGATATTGTCATTTTTTCACTCATTGGACTCTTTGCCTTTTGATTTTAAATGTGAGACTGTGATTTTACACTTCAATTAAATTCAAATCAATTCAGTTTATTTTGTATAGCCCAAAATCACAAATTACAAATTTGCCTCAGAGGGCTTTACACATAAGACATCCCTGTCCCAGGACCTCACATCAGATTTGGAAAAACTCCCAAAAAAACAGAAAAAAAACCTTTAACAGGGTAAAAAGGGAAGAAACCTTCAGGAGAGCAACAGAGGAGGATCCCTCTCCCCGGATGGACAGAAGCAATAGATGTCATGTGTACAGAATGAACAGTGTTACAGAGTTACATAAACACATTACATGAATATGACAGAAATTATGAATAATGAGTAGTAGACATGGACCACGATCCAGATTTCCACAATCCATGAAACAGAAGGAGGAAAAGGGATGGGGGGCATCCATGGCAGGAGGCAGGAGGCCGGCCCCCCAGGCAGGAGGCATTGCGAAAGAGGCCGGACCAATGAGGCCAGGCCCTTGAGGCAGGAGGCACAGAGAAGGAGGCAGAGCCATTGGGAAGGAGGCCATGTCCAGGCCAGGGGCTGGATGCAGGAAGCAGGGGCAAGGAGACAGGACACAGGAGCCAGGACCAGCTTCAGACACAGTCAGGTCCAATGGACCCTATGAGAAGGCACAAAGACTCCGACAAATAGAAGCGACTACTGCCTAAAAGGTCCCAGTCAGATGGCGCCTTACCAAAGATAGGGAGCAGTGGTGAAAGGGACTGAATGGGGCCTGCTGTACCTCCAGAGATTAAGCATCTCAGTGAAATTAAATGTTTACTGAGGGGATGCGGTGGGATTGTTTGACTGTGTGTGCACACAGCTGTGCGGCTGCATACATCCTGCACATGTGTATACACTGATGCATGCCTCTGTGAACATTTGTTTGTGTCTTTGGATGTGTGCAACTCACCATATGGGGAGCGTGAGTGATCAGACGGTGTGGGTAGGGAACATGTGTGAGATAACAGAAGGAATTATTCTTGGATATACTGTATGTCTGACCTACTGCTTACAAATCCCAGGATCAAAGCTGTAGAGATGCTGCTGCAGACGGTCGGCTTCTACTGCAGATAGCAGACAGATTGAAGCGCAGACAGATATTTTCAATGTGTTAGTTTTAGTTTCTGTCACATTTTCAAAATTCTCTTTAATTGTTTGTCTTCTCTCCCTGTTTTTTGTATCCATTTTTAATATTCATTCTACCTCAGGCCTCACTTATTTACTTGGACAATTCATCAACACACAGTTTATGTTTAGTGGCGTTGCAGGAAGTATTGTGACACCGACACACTGCAGCTAAAGTGGAAGCGTGTGTCAGCAGACAATGTTGGATTGTTTATTAACCGTAATGAATATATTTCTTTAGCCTAGGTTTCCTTTCGTGAACTATACTTCAACCACGATATACAGTAAATACAACATAAATGTATCACACCTATCAGCTCCAAGAGACCAGAAAATATATATATATATATATATATATATATATATATATATATATATATATATATATATATATATATATATATAAGGCATCATGAGAGGTGCTGCTGCAGGGTGAAGTAAAGAGTCCCTTGAATCACACAAGCTCTGATCTGTTAAGAGATTATGTCACTGGATTTAATCTAATTCTTTTTTTTAAACACTATTGCATGTGGCATATTTTTTGTTCAACTCAACCAAAAGGAATAGTTTTATATATTTTCTTTTTTCCCTTTTTTTCTTTTCTTTGTTCTGCTGTCACCCACTGTTCTGGATATATCTGTTCAATCAGCATGTCTGAGTATCTGTCAAAACAAGGTCAAAGATATTTCCTCCAATTGACGTCCTGGTCCACTGACATGCAGCTGACATGCACTGTTCCCATGCGTGTTTGTGTGTGTTGCATGTAAAACACCACCTATGCCGAACGTGTGTGTCAAGAAGGAATTGTGTGCAGAGGCCACTGATGGCATGGTAATGAAAAAACATATTTGCATGATGCTCTGGATGTCTGCATGTACGACTGTGAATATGGAAGTACTTTGTTTGCTGGTGTGTGTGTGTCACTTTGATCATATGTTCCAGGTGCATGTGTGAGTTAATGTCCACTTCCCTGTGGGAGGCTGGCATACTTGCATGAGAGGGTGTAAATGTGTGCGTGTTGCCACTGGGGGAGGCCGGGGCCAAGGTCTTAGGAGAATATTGCTGTGCGTGCTCGGGTGTGGGGGGGTAGAGGGAAATAAACATGATAGTGACTGGGATGCTAAATGAGGAGTGGACGAGGTGGGCAGGACATGTGTGAGTGCTTGTGTGTGTTTACATGTGTGAACCGCCGTCCTAATGAAATGTGAAAGCCCTCCAAGTCACCTCTGCCCCCCCCCCCCTGTACTGGATCCCGTCGGGCCTTCTCTCCCCCTCTGTCTCTCTTTCTCTCTCACACACACACACACACACACACATGTTCTCTTATTCCCACTTTCACACATAAACAGACATGCGTGCACAGCTCGTGTTAACATAGAAGCGTTAGCGTGGAAAGAGGTCTTCTCTCTTTCTTCTCTAGCCTGTGAGGCAAGGCTCTCCCTGGGCATGTTGAGAGTACAGCTGGCAGTATGGGAGCCTCCAGACACACACACACACACACACACACACACAGACACACAGACACATGTTCATGCATGCAGACAGAGGCACGCTAGGCAGTAGGTCACGGAGCCGCTGGCGTGAAGGATAGACGGGTCTGACACCAGAAAAGCAGACATGCACTGGGGAGCGTTATTAGGATAACAATGGCGTGTTTCACTCTCACTCTCTGTGTGTATGTGTGTGTGCTTCTGCATGTGTGTGTGGATAGTTGTAAGCAATACTGTATGACAAAGACATGCTCCAGAATGTGTGCATGTGAAAGTATAACAAAATACTAAAAGACCTCCTTGTTGGTGTTTATGTACATTTAACATGACTGTAACTCCTCCCCAAAACAGCAATTGGGCACTACATCATTCCAAATGTTGCAATAGTATACATGGACCTGCAGTAAGAGTGATAAATTACATTTTATTAATTTTTTTATACCTGGCCAAAACCAAAATACGACAGCAAAAATGTTTTTTTCTAATGTAACTGTATTATTACCTACAGGAGTAATACAGTCTAAGTGAGTGTGCATTTTGTATTACATTAGTTTGTGGGGGTCAGAGATTATGTAAAAAAAAAAAAAAGCCTTGTTCACGACTAGCATGTCCGCCGTATTCTTACGTATATGAAACGTTATAGTGAAGGCTAACGTTCGGGGTTCTGTCCTGCCCTATTGCGGAAGAGCACGGCTGTTCCTTTCTTCCATGTCTTCCACATGGATCCTCAGCTGGTGAAGATCTGATGCTTTCTTAATGGGACATGCAGTCTTCTAACACAATGTCATATATGTTGCCATAAAAGGCATACTTAAGACTCCTTCAGATGGATTTTGTGTTAAACAGGGTCAGATGGAAATATAAAAAAGTCCATCAAGTTATGAAACAAACTGTAATCTAATAAGCAGCTACTGTACTGAAGAAGATCAATAAAGCTAGCGTCAGTTGCCCTTTGACACAATCAGCGGTTGCTATCTTGGGATGAGAAGTGTTCCGCCTCTTTTACTTTCCACCTGCTCGAAAATGATTAGTCAACACGACCCGGACTACGAACGGAAAGCAGACTAACCCAGAATATTGTACTATTGTACTACTATTTGTATTCTACATGTAAATGCAGAATCTCTTCACAGCGTTTATGGCAACAGTAACTTTGAACACTTGCATGAGCTGTATTGATTCAATGAGAAAATATGTACGCTCAAAATAAGTGTCACCAACACAAAAACCCAATTCATTTCTTTTGAGCGGAGACTTTGAGAGCGAGTGACTTCATAATAAAAATAAGTGGTGTTCCCTGTAGAGCAATGACTTGGGTATTTTAAAAGAAAAATGAGGGAGCAACGGTGAGTAATCTGTTCTTTACAATTTCTTGTAAAGCTGTACCCATCCGGATCAGAGGGATTCCTGGCATGCCCCTGAAGGCTCCCAGAACGTTCGGCGACATTATCGTGAATTTTGTGAATGACAAGCTATGTTGGTGATAACATCCGGAGGTGTGGGCCCAATGACGCAACACCGTGCATACACATGTGTATTTCTACTGGAGTGGACTTTCTTTGGGTGGGTGAGGTGGGATGAATCCTTTAGTTCTCAAGAACACTAGATGTTGCACATGTTGGCTTTATCTGCCACACGTAGGCAAAACAGACACAGACACACACACACGCACGCACACACACACACACTTGCAGCTGTGTTCCAGATGGGTCCGTGGTCCTCCAGTGAATCATACAATGTGACTTAACCGTTGCACCAAGCCGGTAGCAAGCAGCACATTTTCCATATTACCACCTCCTCCCTACTGCTGCGTTAACTCCCACCCCTGTCTGTACTTCAGTTTTCCCTCTTTCACATTTACTCCCCTTTATCTGCTCGACTGTTTCATATTCTCTCTCCGCCACTATCTCACTTTCTCTGGTTTCAATCATGGTTTACACCATGAACATGTATTTGCTTATATCTCTCTGTCAAATATGAAACTAAAGCCAGCATACAATTAGCTTAGCTTTTTTTTATTTATTAAAGACTGGAAACAGGAATTGACAGACAGCCTGGCTAATAAAACCTGTAAAGTTAACTAATTAACTTTTAATGTTGTTTATTTAAAGTGTGTTTTTCGAGGAGCTATGTACGGGACTATTTTTTTTTTTTGCTGTCTTTACTGACACCAGGCAACCGCACGATGACGACAAGCCGACATGAAGCCACAGCGCCAGAGACAAGAAAGCCCTGCACATGACCCCCCATATGATCACAAATTCTTGAGGGGAGGTGTGGTGTGGTACTTTCCCATGTAGGAAAACAAAAGAAATAGTCCAACTGGTCCAGATTAGTATAGTGTATCATTTCTGGGAAGACTGAATAGGCTCATACCCATATGTGTAGACTACAGACTCCATAGCAGTGGACGTGTGTGTTTGTGTGTGTGTGTGTGTGTGTGTGTGTGTGTGTGTGTGTGTGTGTGTGTGTGTGTGTGTGTGTGTGTGAGTGTCTAGGATGTTTTTGTATCTTCATCCTTTACAGGAACTGAGTCACTCAGATATCTTTTTTCCTTCTGTCGCTCCCCCATGCAGCAGGTGTATGGAAGCTCAAGGCCAGGAGGTGGAGCTAAAGTCTTCATATTTCTTAATAAGGAGCACAAACAAGTGGTGGGATATTATTAATGAAACGAAATCTCCTGGCTCCCTGTAGAGAAATTGTATCTTGTTTTGATTCGTTTCAAGAGGAGGTTAGAGATCAGGGTCAGATAGAGAGCTGGTGGGGATTCGGAGTCATGCTCGAGGACACTTCCGCAGGGAGTGTGTTTATCCTCAGAAGGTCATGAACTGTGGATGGAGGACGACTTGTTGTCCATTATACCACCCTGCTGCCTCCACTTCCTGGACTTTGTGTCATAAAAGTAGATTTCATCCTCTGGTTTTTCTCTCTGCTGCTCTACTCCCCTTCCGATTCCTCCTCTCCACTCGTGCCACTCTGCCCTTTTGCCAGGAAATGAGGTGATTGACTCCATTTCAAACCATGCGGCAACACAAAGAGAACTGCTCTACACATGCTTCCTCTGGAGAACGTTCGGGGGATAAAGTTCACCTTCTGTGTGAGTCAGTTGTCCTACAACTCGCACACAAACAAGCTGGTGGATGCCTGCTTGTGTATTTAGCATTAAAAAATATATACACATATGCACAAGCTCATACACACCTTTCACCTTGAGCCCGGTTACTCAGAGCTCATTTCTGACACGTATACTGCTGCTTTATTGCATAATTCTGCAGTTGCCTTGCAAGCATAATCAAATGCAGAACAATGTACAGAACAATGCTGGTGTGTTGTTTGTCAGTACCCTATGGTGCATCCACTGACACAGAGGGGAAGTAATAAATGAATATTCCGTCCTGGCAACAAGATGTTTTCCTGTTTCTGTGCATGGGGGTGTATGTGGGACCACTCTGACAAAACTGTTTTTCCAGTCAGGAAATGGTGGTTTCTTTTTATCATCCTCCACCACCACTTCAGTCAATATACTTGAAATCTTGACACTAGCCCACAGCTCTCCAGCTTGCTTTCACATAGGTTTTTTTCAGTTTCTCTCTCCATTCTTCTGATGCCTTTGTAAACTTGTCATTCGGTGTGATGGATGGTCAGTGAGGGAGGAGGACAAGGAAACATAATATGACAGGATAAGTAGAAGAAAGGGGTATCACAGATCAGTGGGAGTGGGAGAGACGGACGAGACAGACAGACCAGGAGGTGATAACAGAGTTTGTGGGAGGAAAAAGAAGTTTAAAAAACGTGGACTAGTGGATTACAGCCAGTAAAATTCATTGCACCGTATAATATGAAAGTTACAGGGCAGAAAAAACAACATTGTTTTTGTCTTGATGACGGGATAAGAACCATTCTTTAAATTGAAAGTATCCATTTTACTACGGGATATCTTTTGTGAAACGTTGACATTGTAGCCTGAATTTACCTCAGGAGGAAATGACCTGAAGTGCCCAGAATAGAAAGGATTTGTTCTCTTTGTAGTGTGTGTACAGTTGTATATTTCACTAAATTATAAATGCTCTGCAAAATGTGACCCGATGGTGGCGCTACTTGAGAGGTCAGGAAGTCATTAAAGTATTAGTGTTCCTGCTCCGAAGATCATAAATATCCAGAGTAAATTTGGTGAGTATCAGGCCAGATTAAAGTATTGATTAAAACAGATGAAAGGTCAATGGGTCAGAAAAAGTGACCGGGAATCAGCCTCTAGGGACCAAAGATACTTTATGTATTTCATGGCAGTCTTCTTCTGGAGATGTACGGATGGACAGATGGACCAAACGATTGACACTGAAACCTCTTGTCATCCTGGGAGCAATCAGGCAGCAATACCAATCAATATTACAATTCTGAGGAGAATCAGGGTGACTGGGGGAGAAAACTTGAATCGGCACTCAGAGTTCCTTTTCCTGAACAGAATATATATTGAGTAATATGTGGCTGATTACACACTTGAACAGATGCCACCACTTCTTACATGTTTAGAGATGCCAGCGAAGCAAACTTGACCACTTCCTGAACAAAAAGAGATCTTTTATGTCCTCTTTTCTTCTTTTATGTCCTCTTTTCTCTCTGTTTCCTGGGTTCTCAAGCTTCTGTGGTTAAAACCTGCACACCAGGGGCGGTACTGGACACTATGGCAATGATGGTACCACTTGGTCGAGTTCATTCCCAGGTCAACCAGCTTTAAGGCGTCTTTCACACAGCAGCGATGGCTGACTTCAGGCTACTGACTTTAAAAACTGACTTTAGTTTTATGTCCTCAATTAAAATGTTCTAACAAAGAACTGCAGTTTACCCCCTTGAGCTGAGGGACAACAACATAACCAGTTTTAAATTCAAAAGCAACTAATCATAACCACAGTGTATTATGTCATGCTGAGACAGTAACGTGGGGGACGAATACTGAGAAGATCAAATTAAAACAGGGGACAGTTCAGTAACGACGAGAAGGCAGACAACACAATTCCAATATGAGACTGATCAATTAATACATTAATCAATATAAAAACAATAAACAAGTTATATCAGCAGTTAAATGGGTCTTTAGATAACATGAAATCATTTCACAATGAGCTTGTAAAACATGTGCTACAACCAAACATGGGACCAAAACAGGGACGGAGAATGAAAACCCAAACCTCCCCCTCTCCCCTCACACACGCACGCACACACACACACACACACACACATTCTCACATATCACATGCACATAAGAGAGATGGTTCCCAAGGCTTGATAGGGTGAAACGCAGTGCAGCGTCTGACAGAGAAGGGAAAATAGCCGCTCACACCACTCTGACGGAATGTGACTGCCGTGTCACGCTCGGGTCAAAGTTAAGCTCGGGACATCAGCTGAGGAGGGAAAGGGAAAGTCAACATGCTGTCATGTAAACAGAAACCTAAAGGAATCATTAACTAGCTGTTATACGTGACTGGAAACAGGGATCCTACTTCAAAACACACAGAAACCACACACACAAACACAAACACACACACACACACACACAAGATATGTAAACAGTAACAGAGCATCGATGGCATAACTGAGTAAAGATATCAAGGTGCGGTAGATAATGCTGCTGCGGCTGCTGATGGTCCCTGCAAATAACAACACTTATATTTAACCTAACAAGGGGGGAGATTCAGAAGAGGAGGATATGGGAGGCATCTGAGGCATTTCTCCAATCCAAACCTGCTGGGCTGGTTTATGGGTCATTAAAATTCCTCCTCTGCTCTCCTCACTTCTCCTCTCTGAAGCCACAGTTTCTGCCCCGAGCGACATGCTGGCTCATGTCCACCTGCTCGGCCTCTCCTCCTCTGCACCTTGAGTCTCTCTCTGTTATCTCCCTGGTGCAGAGCACACTGCTTTTCCAGGAAGACACAATTCTCCAGAAGCGTTCTCTCTGTGTCCTTCTGGCTGCCTTGTGTTTCCCTCTCCGTCACCCCTTTTCTTTCCTTTCCACATCCACATGTGATCGCAATAATGTCTCCCCGACGGCACAGATATGAGTCATCCCTCATCTTTGTCTTCTTTCACTCCCTTCCAACTTTTTCTTCGTCTCACCTTCCTCCCTCTTTGTCCACCGAAGTGTGTCATGCGGTATTTTCTAGGGTGTCACCTGTGCTCAATTCTGAGATGATGAAGCAAACAAAGTAAATGCCAAACCTGCCCAGACTCCTTACCACTTGTTTGGGTATCCCCTGCCAACAACAACAACCACAACAAAAACAGCCATGACCTGACTGAAATATGTTCAGGCAACCGGAGTACCCGAGCACTTCCAAATGTCACCTACGCAACAGAGGAAACAACAAGTACCACAAAAACTGCCAAGAGAAGTGTGTTGAAGTTAAGTTGGCAAGTAGCTTTAGTCGGTCATGCTTATTGTACATGGTGCTTGAGGATTACCAGCAATCTGTTTATGTAACACAACTCAGGTTGCCATGATTGTCGTGGCCAAAATAATTCACGATAATGACCGTATCCTTATTATTATTATTATCTCTATTTCGGCAGTGTAGGGAGGTGGAGAGAGAGTCCGTCGCCGTAACTGTACTATAACATGATTAGATAGGCCCCGGATTATTTACACAGTATTACCATGTGGTTATTATTAACATAATATAAATATTTCATTGCTTAAATATCAAAGCAAATTCCCATATAACGCAACAAACCTAAATACAACATGAGCTCTGTCTTTGTATCAACACAATAAGTCTATATTTCAATGACCTTAAATCGTGAGGACTGCAAACATAAATGCGTCAGCGTGTCCATGTGGATACCAAGTCCCAGCCAATTTAACTTGATATAGTATATATATAAATATACATGACACATTTTGTTCTAACTGGATGCAAGATATTGAAACATTGACATGACAAAAATAAAAGCCAGGATATTTTGGGCTGTTTGCCATTCTTTCCAAAAAATATTGTATTTTGCAAATCTATAAAAAGTGCAAATCACTGGAAAATTATTTAATGTTTGCTGCACCTTCAACCATCAAAATTAACTATGTCGTCTCTGGACATTATGTATTGGAGTCAAAGAAATTATTATTGATATATGAGTAAGGTGACCGATGAGCCAAATATAAACAATACGTGTGCTATGTGCTAATTCAAAAAGGCTGTATCATCCAGAATGTTAAATAAATTTGTCTCATCAATTGAAAAAAGGATTTGCTTGCTAACCAATGACCCCAATGCTTCTTAATACACTGTCTAAGAACAGCATCTACCCCAAATACCGGCTGTGACTGCTCAAGAGACAATAACTTCCCTTTATATTTCGGAGTGTGTAATCACAAAAGCTGCCCGCGACTCTTTGACGAATGGCAGGCACACAGGACCTGCTGACCCACAGCACACATGAACAACCACACACAAGCTCACACTCCCTCCCGGACTAATCTCCTACACTGCCCCCCTCTAAGAGCCAGAGCTCGCCTTTGATCAGCATACATTGTCAAGGCACACTGGGTGACCTGTGTGTGTGTGTGTGTGTGTGTGTGCACGTGTGTGTGTGTGTGAGGGAGAGAGACAGAAGTTTAATGGGGGCGGGAGGACCTAACCTGAAGTGCCGGATATTGTTGCGCTACTTCCTGCCCTCTAAGCCCTGACCTGGGGAAGCATGGCCAAAGAGCCTTTTGTTTAGCTGACCCTCAACCTCTCCTCTGCCCCTCCCCATCTCCCTGTCCCCCTCTTTCTTTCTTCTTGACCTCTTTTCCCTCTCTCCTTGAACCTCAAACATAAACTAATGCCAAACTCTTGGAATAGATCATCAAAGAGACCACCAAAGCACAGGCTCACACCAACACACACACTCTCTCTCTCTCACACACACGCACACACACACACACATGCATTCCTGTTATGTTGCCATAGCAGCAGAGATCCCCGATACCAAGCTTTGAACCTGTATGTGAGTAGGTCATTCTCACCTTTAGGGGTCTACTCAGACAGATGTGATTTGACACTGCTATGGTTCCTTCTAAAGGTTAAAGTATGATTAGAAGCTTGGAAAGTCTTAAGAAAAGGTAGCATGCATTACGGAGACATGTTAGTGTAGAAAAAGGTGAATACACAAGTCAACGATCAGCACTAGCAGCGTGGCGTCTGGGACGGTAACTACAGTCTGTCTATCTGTTGATGAGTCCACCACTTTGGTCCAAAAGGAAATATCTCAGCGACTATTAGATGGATTACAGATATTCATGGTGGTCAAAGGAGTAATCCTAATGACATGCTTATCCTCTAGCTTTTCATGTCGCTCTATCATCAGGTCAAAATGTTTCTTAGATTTTTGACAAAATTGCTACAAAAATACATTCCCATAAGCCTCGTCTGTACTTTGTGTTTCGTGCTTATTAGCAAATGTGAGCATGATAAACTTAGATGGCGAACATGCTAAGCAATATACATGCTAAACACCAGCATGTTAGCATTGTCATTGTGAGCATTGTTTGCATGTTGATGTTAGCATTTAGCTCAAGGCCCCGCTGGGCCTACGTCTTGCTTAACCTGATGCAGTTAAAGAGTGCTGCGGGGAAGATGTTTCTTTGTAGGCCAACTCGAATCATACTGGTTCCCTCGACATCGGACCAAAAACCCATACAAAAAACACATCGGTGTTGAGAATAGGGAACCAAAACGCTGACTAATTTCTGGGTTTGGGACTCATTCCTGCAGCACTCTTTAGCACTTTCAGAGTAACATTAATACATATTTAAAACTGAGACTGTGTCTAAAACTCTTTACTGTTATGTTGCTGTAAGAGTTTCACTGAACTCACTGTGTAAGAAAGTTAATGTCTGCAATCTGACGCACTGGCCGGTGTGCAGACATCACATGCAGGAATGCATTTGTTAAACCTCCGGCGCACATACACACACTACATCGAGATGGTATTTTAGGATTCCACTCAGTCATCTTAAGTTAGCCTGCTTGTCAAACTTCTAGCTATTTCAGGTTATTGTTAGAGACAGACTAACGTACAGGTAGCCTGACTGGTTAGATCACAAGGAGAATGATGTCTGTGTGTGTTGTATTTTAGAACGAGAGGATAATGACAGTGTGTGTCTGTGTGTGTAAAGAAACTGAGACAGTAGTGGAGGTTCAATAGATGTGAGAAATTATTTTTGCTACTTTATACTGCAGCCGTGAAGGGATCCTCATAATGGGTTAGTACCACCACCACCACCACAGAGTGTTCCTTCCAGCACTACAAGTCATTAGCATCCCATTCAACCATTTTAGTCACCATCATCATCTCATTACCTTTGTTAAGAATTCACTCTTTGTGCCTGTTGACGAATGACATTGTCTCTCAAAAGTAGATGTTGCTGCTCACTAAAATAGTATACATTTCTAACAGAAAATAATTATTTCTCGCTGGTGTTCCCAGTGTTGTTTGCATGTGTGCAGTTGGAACACAATACACAAAGAGAATATGCAAAAAACATTTAAACTATTTTAGTCAATTGAAATGCCTCTGGGTGTGTTCACATATCAAAGCCGGCCTGCAAAAAATTATTCTTTTTTTTCATGTGTCTTCTTTCATGTGTCTTCTTTCATCGCAGCAAAATGTAAACATAAATTGGCAGAGGAATAGATCATGTACATCAGGTCTATTTGGGTACATGCAGGCTACAGGTAGCTCATTAGTGACGCTACCCTTCTCTCTGTAAAAGTCTGTTTGCTTTTGAAACTCATTCTGTCAGATTGTTTGACAGTTTGTTGGCTGTCTAGAAGGAAATATGGTTCACACGGCATGATATTTAAAGCAGGTGTTTGGATTCCAGTGAATCAGTGACACAGAAATACATGATTTAGATGTTAGACAACAGTGTTTTAATGGTATGTTTATCCCTACTACTTTCGTCATAATGTCACTTTGACTTGTGCATATCTCTATCATTATCTCTTTAAATTTTCCATGTGTTGTGTTCTGTCTTTGAAATAGTGGGGGGAAATGAATCATTATATATATATATATAAAACTACCCCTCATTTAGCATTGTTGACTGGATTTCCCCAGTATTCATGGGGCTATTTCATAGTCTTTTATTTTCATGGTGTTTCATCTCTTGCACAAAATAATTACTCGTAGAAAAACGGCCTTGGCACAGCTCAAAAGTGGTATAAGATGTACACAGAACCAGTTTCAATCTGAAAGAATGGAACAGGCTGTGTTGCTGACTCACAAAATAAAGCACCTGCTCTGGGCGTTGGAAGTTATACATATCTGGAACTTTAGTCATATAAAGTCAATAGTCTCAGCAGGCAACTCTCACAGCACTCTACATCAGTGAAGCCGACCAGTGTTCAGATGATTCACCTACTCACAAAAATGTACACATACTTAATCACAAGTCCTGCATTCAAAATGTTAATTGAGTAAAGGTTAAGAACAATAAGCGGCTAAATGGACTTAAAGTACTAACTATGCAAAGTGGTGTGAGAAAATGTGTTACATTCCACTTGTAAAACCTAAAACCCATTGAAATGCACATGAAAGAGACTAAATGAATGGCCATAATGACAATAATTATACAACAAGACTTTCATCGTTGTTTATGGCACCCACGGGTTCCACTACCAATCTAACACCAATTACCTCAATAAAATGTATTTTTATGTTTCCAAGCTGTGAAACCATTTTGTGTGTGTAAAACAGGTGTGTCAAGTCTGAAGGCATGTCACCAGTGTTAACTGATCTGCCTCCAGTAATTGTGTTATGTGAACAGATAAGATTCAGGTGGTGGGGGCTGAAACGCAGCACCTTTACCCTGCCACTTAAAAAGACCCACCCAAATAACCTTTCATGTGTCGAATAGGTTTACTGTTAGAAGTATTTGGTTCCTGCTCCTGCCAGCAGCCACCCTGCTGTTTGGACCTTTGACCTCACCTTACATTTTTACTGGGAGTATACCTGAGTTTTGCCAAATAAATACTGTAATAACTCTCCCTGTACAGATGCTGACACACTTCACGGAACATTATGTTCAATTTCCAGGGTTATGTTGATAGTTTTCTCTCTAATGTTTCTATTACACTTCATAACAGCACTTCCCAGATGTATGGAAGGCCCATCGCAGTACTTGTTGTTTCATGTGTTGCGATCACTCACTGACATTTGTAAGACAACATGCAAAGCTGAAGTTGGCAGGCTGGTATCTCTTTTATAGGGCGTCCTCTGAGACAAGTCAAGACTTGAACAATAGGACGTCGTTATGCACGTCAGCCAGGGATGAATGCCGGAGATCCGTCGGTATGCAACTAGGCAATTACTCTCATATACGTCAGCTCTCCCATGTAGCAGCAAGGCAGCAATTTCCCAATTACTAACCCTCACTGGAGCTGCTTTGACGGCATAGTGTTAGCCTGGTAGATGGTTGCACACGTTGCTGTTGATCTCTGACCTCTTGAACCGCAGCATGTGGCCTGTAGTATAGAAAAAATAAATTATTAAAAAGCCTGTGCAGACCTGTTGGTGGTTAGAAGGTGTGAACATAGTTTGCATGTAAGTAGCTGTGGCACAATCAGGTTTGCTCGTTTCACCGTAGTCATTAAAGTTTAGGGGGTTGATGGGCAGAGATGTTAAAAGGTGTGGGTGCTTAAACGGCATTGAGGGGGCGATTAATAGGTAACTATTCTCATGAATAACATATTAGATGTGTTTTTTCCTCTATAGTGGCTCCCACAGGGATCCTGAGGGGGAAATGAGGGTGGCTTTAATTTCCTGTTATTTCACTTTCTAGAACAATAGGAAAAAATCATCCTACGGTTGTCACTCATCCTTACGGAGACAAACACTGCACTAAACCTTAATGGGTTAAATACTTGATTGAGTTTTTGGACGTAGGTGTTCTTATAAAAAAAGTCTGTCACTAATTCCAGTTGAAAGGGAATAACAGAGCACACAGCTTGTGACTGTCACAGCAGGCTTACCTTCAAATCCACTTATCTGATGTTTCATAGAGTAATATTTGGACACAGATTGCATACAGTTATGACTCTGACCACACCAAGTATCTTACTAAATATATCCCTGAATTGTTTCTGTTATGATCTGACGTACTGTATATGACTCTGTGGTCGGTTTGCATTTTGTGCTTAGAGACCAGCCCTTTCGAGAAATCCTCTTTTTAGAAACTGTTTGGTTGAGCAGGCTTGTCTGCACACAACGAAACTTGAGCCGGAAGGCAGTGCAGCACAGCAGGTTCCTAAAAAACTACTTCTGGTAAAACAGGGAGGAGAGGGAAGCTGACTCAATGCAATGTCAGTAAGCATTTCACTCCCTTGTGGAAATGTGACCGATCAAGTGCACAGGACAGTTAGGCTAGTAAATACACCAAGGAACCAATAAATACTAGCTCAAGAAAATGACTCGTTCTCTTCTTCTTATGGTGTAATTACAATTATGTCTCAACAGGTTTCATGCTTAGTCTCATGTGGCATAATCTGCTGTGATCCATCCAAATGTTTCCAATGTAGTTTCACCTCTTTAAAAGACTTGTCATGGGAGGAGTAATAATCATCTTCACACAAGACTTAATTAACTAAATATTTGAGTTAACACATTTCTTGTATGTACAAATGATGACACTGTATTTACCGCACATTTTAGGATACTTCATTTTTTTATTTCACTTTTTATTAAATATGATGACAAAGATGTTTGGTTAGGAGCGCTTCCTGGACTCCAGTAGACTTGTTTGAGGTGGTCTTTGGATAAAGATACATGTAAACACAAAAATCACAAGAAATCCCCAAGGCACTCTCTTTGTAAACAATTGAAATTCCTTTATTGAAATGTAATGTTAGACCTAAGAGCAAACTCTGAGTTGGCTTTAATGACTTTACAATAGTTTGAGTGCCATGGAGTTTTCTTATCATGAATTGTTATTGTTGAAACCACTCAAATCAGCCTCAACATTAAAATACTGATCATCACTTTCTTATATGTCATCCTTCATAAGTGGTTTCTACTGGCTTTATTAATGTCTATGTAATATTTGTTGTAATGATTATAAATGAATCAAACCACAAAATAGAGTATTTGGGGTTTTCCATGTTGTAAAATAATCCATTTGGTGGGAGAGTAGTCCTTTGTAAGGATCCTCACAGTACCTTTAATTTAAGTAAAACTGAATTACCAACCGGACAAAGCTGGGTAACTATACCCTTGGGCCCCAGACCTCCGAGGGGCCCCCAAAACCAAAAAATAGGTCTACAACTAAGAAGGGTCTTGCATTATTAAGCTACCTAATCATGGAAACCCGTCTTGAGGGGTCCTGTGTTATAAGACCCTATTTCCTTTAGCTCTAACTAACTCACAAACGGCCCAGTAAAGTAGCTACTGTTGTTTAAGGGTTCTTTGTGTGAACTGTATTGAATGTGACAGTGTGCATACACCACACACTGACGGTTCAATGGATTTAAAAAAATGAATCTGTTAATATTATACAAAGTATAATAATACTTTGCTAACCCAAACTTGAATGCATTTGAAGTGGAGTATTTGTATGTTGATTTAATAGGCTGCTCGTTTTACTTAGGGACATTATCTAAATTATTCTTGCTGGTCTGCCTTAATGGTTGTATAATAATGACATTTGTCGTGTTTAATCCCTACTTTCGGAGCCCCCCCCCCCCCCCCCCCCCCCTCTCCCCGGAGGGTCCCCACAACCCCCATGCAGCTTCCTCCGATCACCACCAGACGACTCTCTCCCTCCCCCCGCCGTCTTTGAAGCGAAGCCCCGCCTGTGACCAGGTTACGGGGCGGGGCCTGGCTGTGCGGAGCCGGGAGGCAGGCAGAGCTCGCCACAGCTGTGCTTCGCCCTTTGTCGGTCTCTGCTCCTCGCCTGCGCCTTTCTATCCGGTACGTAGGATACAAAGAGAGAGGGACAGACAGCATGAAATAGAGACACAGCATGAGAGCGGCGGGGGCAGCAGAGGGACACGAGAAACCAAACCGGACTACAGTCTAGTCCAGACACGGATACTAATACTTTCAGACTGGATACGGAGCTCCGCCGATGTACGCACTGGATTTAACCCACCAAAGAGTGTCGAGACCAAGGGGAGAGGGGCGGACTTTATCGCGCAGGTAGGGGAATTGGTGTCGTCTCGTTGTGTCGGAGAGAGAGAAATATAGCGAGGTTGTTCGTCTGCGCTATTGCAGAGCACCCTGCCAGCACACTGCAGTGCCTCTCTGGTTGTTTGTTATTTATATATATATTTAAAGCGTTTCAACTCCGCAGCCCCGCTCCTCTGGAGGAGACACGTTTGTTATAACGAGTTGTCGCGAGGCGGTGAAATAATAAAGCTCTCGGGGTATCTTTTGTCGCTGCTCCGCCGCAGTGCCTTGTGTTTTTGTCTGTGTGTGTGTGGGTGGGGGGTGAGTGCGTGTGTGTGTGGGGGTGAGTGTGTCGACAGCAGCCTACGTGCAAACTTGCTCGCGCAACCATGTGAAAGCGGGCACGTAGACGGCAGCGGCCGCGTATCGGACTCCCGTGATCAAAATATATAGTCCCGGGAGAGAGAGAGGGGTTTTGTTACAGTGGTGATGGTATCGCTCCTGCTCGGCGACGCAGCTGTAATTGCACGCGTGATGTTGCTGAGAGCCCAAAGACCCACACACGGAGTGAGAAGCGAAATAGTCTACGGTGTTATATATATTTTCCCCTTCATAAAATGAATCTGAAACTAGCGACTATGCTCTCTACAGCAGGGATTAGGTAGGCTTTTATATATATATATATATATATATATATATATATATATATATATATATATATATATATATATATATATATATTGTTCCGCTTCGGTAACTGGACGCAAGCAGCTGCGTGAACCCGTCGCCTTTCCCAACGAGATTCATTACATGGCTAACAAGCTGTAACAATCATTTGAGGGGTTATAATCGTCTGTTTCGGCTCATCGTTATTGTGGCTCTCGCTGTGTTATTCGTGTTGGGGCCCATTTGCGTTTAATTACCCCTGTAGGGTCATTATGAGAGCAGACCAGAGTGTCGCTTTTGTCGGAGATGTTAAACAGGTTTCGTTTCAGCAGATGAAACGAGGGCTTTGCCTTCCCTAAGGAAAGGTCTACCGGCTTGTTCTTTTCTTTGTTACAGCGTAATAGCTCGCCCTAGCAACCTATTAATCATATCGCTTTATGGAGGACGGGATGACTTCACCTTGGAATCTAAGCGTATAGGTTTATATGTGTGTGCGTGTTATCTTTTGATGACTACATCTTTCTTTTTCCCTTTTCTTTCTCCCAGGACTGTCGTGGTTTAGGAAGGGCGTCATGGATAAAACTTTGCACATTCTCCAGAAATCCACAGACGGTGTGCCGACTGGGATCTCCCTGGATATGAGTTTGAATATGGACGAAGGGGAAGATTTCACGGAACAGCGGATAGTGGGTCTCCCGGACAAAATACCTCTGGTGAAACCATATTTCAAGAAGAAGCAGCGGAAATTGGACGCCAAATGCCTCCACCGCGCACTGGAGGACCCCATACTGACCACGCTACTGAGCACGGATGCGCTTGTGTCCGGGGACGGGGTGTTCGTTCCCCGGAACCAGCCGGGCAGGACTGCGGGCAACCTGTGCGCAGCGGTCGTGGTGAAACAGAACTGTATGGGCCAAGTGTGTCTCAAAGACCCGAGTGCTGCCGACGACACCGCAGCCGGGACCGGGGTGCCGGGACTGATGGCCCGCGACTGTGACGTGGAAATAGCCGATACTACTGCGGAGCTGGAGGAGACTGAGCGGCGAGCGGAGCGACCCAAGATCACGGACCCTACACCCCCCGAAAGCCGCTGCTTTCAGCCGAAACCTGGCCTCCGGGCGGCCGGTAGCACAGTGACAATAACGACCCCCAGCCGAGATATACCTCCCACAGTTGCACCCCAGGCTCTTCACCAGGAGGGGAGCATCACAAGCAATGACCTCTTAACCTCTGGGTCTAAAAACCCTCCAGTCAAAGACTTCATCGGTGTCCAGGCCCCCCTTTCCCTCCTCCTGCAGCCCGACAAAGGAGTGCTATTTCAGGACAAAAGTGAAGAGGCCTCCTTGGACTTGGTCTTTGAGCTGCTCACGCAGCTCCAGTATCACACACACCAGTCGGACTCAGTGGACATTTGTGTAGATTTCCTCCAGGGACAGTGTGTATACGGTAATGACTGCGCCCACCACCACACTGTCCTGCCCTACCACTGGCAGATCCGCAGGAGCAGTAATCAGACGTGGCAGAGCATAGCAGACGACTCCCAGGAACAGCTGGAGAGACTGTACTGTAACCCGGACAATGAGCAAGTCAGGCTCAAGTTTCAGTAAGTATCCTTCTATAAGTTCAGTGCAACCTTTATCGGCTGTTATCCTTTGTTGTGTATACTGTATGCCCTCCAGTTTGATACAGGAACTTACTGTGCAGGTGAGCCATAACAGAGAAGTTCTGGGGGGTCAATTCACTTTCAATTCAATCAATTCAAAAAAAGGAACTGAAAACATAGTTCAAGCACTAATGTCATTTATAATAATATCAGAATAAAGATGCCATATATACCTTGAATAACAGTATAGCAGTACACTGAGTAGTTACATTGTCACCATGTCACAAGTACATATGAATTAACAAATATTTGACACAAGTGACATGGCAACAATGGTGCAGTAAGCTGATAGGCTGCTTGTGAATGATAAGCACCTCTAGTCCGCAGTGTTGGAAACAGTAGACCTCGGCCCAAGCTTCCTCTTTGGTTTCACCACCAGTGACAAACTGAAAGCGTTGACTCCACAGCTGTTCTCTGCATGTGTGGCTCGTGGACTGCAGCCAAATGAATGTTCCTGTTATTGTCAAAGATGTTATTACCATCAATGTGGTTTATTAATGCATGTGTGAACGTGTGTGCGTGCGGTTTGGCCTTCACGTGTCTTAGTTAATGTGTAGCTGCATCTTTGTTTGAACTATCATATCAGCTATTGTGCCCTTGCGTATTCACGGCACTTCATATCCCGGCCCTGATATTGGTTATCTATTTACTGGATTTTTTCCCCCCTGCTCCCAAACTCCCTGTGATTGGCTGGCACTCCGTCCAAAACTATGGCAGAAAGCTGTGAACTTCCACGACCCTCAGTTGCCTTGTGCGGTCACTGACACAGACGCACTTGGCAGCTTCTCATCTTCCCTCGGTTATACACCGCTGTGTACACACACACACACACACACTGCTTGGCACGCAGACGCTCACACGAATAGGCTGCATAGAGAAGCTCAGTGGCTTGTAGTGCTCACACGCACGCCTTTTAGCAGACAGAGATAAACCTTTTTTTTTCTCGCTCTCTCACACACACCCACATGTACACACACACATGCAAGCACTTGGCAAGCCCCAGTGGGGTGACATAAAGGAGCATGCACCGCTTCCTGTGAAACGGTACTGTATGCAGGCACATTCACACGAGCACTCACGCACAAAGAGTATGTACTCCTGGGTGCTCTTCGCCTTGTTCTAAACAGTTAGCTTATTGTTCATTCTGTTTATATTCCAGTCTTTAAGGCAACTGGAGCTGTAAACATCCACCTTCAAACTATACTATGTCCACTTCAGGCACAGTCTCATAATGTAATTGGGACGTTTGAACAGTCTTTGTCCTATTATTGTCTGAATTGAGTTAAAAGTGCCGTCCGTGTAAAATACTTACCGACACAGCGTTAAAGCCATTATACCCTCAACCACGTCCACATCATCAGGTCTTTCATGATTACCGGAGCCCTTTGAGCAGCCATGTGTGTTTGTCTTTGTTTATGTCTGTGTTGACACTACACACGCACACACAGGTTTGCGTTTGTGTACAAAGATTTGTATGTGTCTGTGTGTTTGACTTGTTGATTCATGTTTTCAACTGAAACTCTATGCAAAGTGCATATTGCTCCACCAACAGGACATGCACCTGGTGGTGTCAACCCAAATTCTTCTGAGGCCCGTTTAGTGTGTCACACTTTCGCAGTCAGACAGGACCATCTAGCTCACTTGTTGTCATTATAACAATAATTATTTTGACTTTACTTTACTTTGTGCACTAAACATTTTGCCCAACAATGTGTTTGTTGTATTCTCTGGTAATTAGTCTTTCAAGTATTTTGACACCCTTGGTCACGAGCTAGATAATCACTGAATTCACACTAATTCTTACCTAATTACACAGTTCCTGACACCGTAAACACCCTTCTGTAAGGGCTGTCACTGTCAAATATGTTGTCATCATGGCTATTCTTTATCATAACCTCTCTGTTACTGCTGCTGGAGAACATTCCACTTCAACCACCCACAGCATAATACTCTCAATAATCTGTTTTTGTATTTTAAGTATTTTCTAACCCTGACCCTAAAAACAGGTTTGACTGAGAATGGTAGAGTGAAGACATAACGCACAAATGACACTCGCACATATGTGGGTTTCTTGAGTGGCTACGCAGTCACCCACAGTAAGCGCAAACACTGGCTAATTCCTGGTTTTAAAAAAGTGTTGTCTTCTCCAAATCCAATGTTTATTTACACCAACGGTTAGGACCCAACGGTGGTGGTCATTTTGTGGAATTATAGTGATGTCTTGATGCTCGTGAGATCTAATCAGGCGATGAGTGACAAACCGGAAAGTCAGTAAAGTGCTCACACTCAATTCAGTCATTTACTCGACGCTTTGTGTTGCACTGGGTGTGTGTGAGAACTCTTTTGATACTGTTCTTTAGAGACGCAGTCCAGCCTGTCTTCTCATGCACGCAAGTCCACACACATACACACACACACACACACACAGGGCGAAGGTATCACCATGGTTACCACAGCCAAATGATAACATTGTTAGCGATCTAAAGAGCAGCAGATGCCTTAACAAGCTTTACTGTCAGTATGGCAACACAGGCACGTTTTTATCATCTGCCGTGTGTCTGTGCGTGTGTGAGAGAGAGAAAGTGAGTGGACAGAAAACCTACAGGCATTTTTGTGTGTCTGCGTCTGATTATGTCTTGTGCGGCCTATTGTAGCGAATGCTAGTGTGTGTTCGGCGCTGAGCTGTTCCCATGTGTGTATGATCCATAGCACAGGTTAATCCCATCCATATGATAAGCAGGAATTGAAGTCTGGCTAATCCGCCGTAGTCATGAACTCAGCAGTAAGGATGAATGTCGCAGTCATCGCTTCTAAAAGTTGTACTGTGATAATCTTCTACACTCACCGTGTTGTGTGTGGTGTATATCTATAGGCGACTTGTTCTGATTTCTTTTACATTATCATGACGAAGCACATTCATGTGTGTGTGTGAGAGTGATTGAGAGAGACTCTTTTGTAAGCCTTGCCTGTCATTAACTGCCATAAAGAGTTACGGAGCACTGAGGGCAGAGCGACCTGACACCACGGTGTGTTGATATCGTGGGGGATTCCATGTTACTTCATTGTGTCACGAATCAAAGAAATTCAAGCATGGTTGTGTCTATGAGAGCTGGTTTGCGTGTGGGAAAATAGGCGGTGTCAAGATAATCAGACTGTGTGTGTGTGTATAACGTGTCAGACAGTCCATGCCATGAATCAGTCGGGCGAGGTCTGGGTCGCTCTGCCTCTTATTACTCGGAGTCTGCCTTCATCCCTCCATCTTGTTTTTATTTATTTCCTCCCCACTGCTTCCTCCTTTTTCCTGACTGAATCTTTCGTCCTGTACATTTCTTTGTCCCGCCCCTCTTTCACTCCCTTTCTCGCTGTCCCTGTACCTCTTTTTCATTCCTCAATTGTCCCTCGAGGTCCCTAAAGAGGTGTAAGAGATATGGAAATGCTTGTTTGTCCTCGGCGCTAAAGCAATATCCTCTTTTCCTTTCAAGTGTCTCTGTGTTATTTTTTTATATCAAATTCAGTTATCTTCCCATCCCATCGCTGGTGCTTTCATGTTTTGTGCCCTCAGAGTTTTACAATTTAAAAAAGAGGGTTAAAGGACTTAGCGAAAGGACAACCTGAACTGTTAGCTTAACGATGTGCAGCAGAGGAGGACAGGTACTCGCTCTTAAAAGGAACAATCCAGGACGCGCTGGAGCCGTGTACACTTGTTCTCGTTCTCTTTGTGTGAATCCATGTAGTTCGCAGCCTTAAGAGCCCTAAAAAAAACTCAAATGGAGCACATTTGAATAGATTACTGGGAAGTGAATAGCTCCGACATGAGGAAATAACACTTACCCATGACATCAAGGTCGTGTGTGTGTGTGTGTGTGTGAAGAAGCCTTCGTCAGCAGATTTGGTTGACTGACTGTCTTATCAGGGCATTACTTGATGAAGTTTGCGTGCACGTGCACATGTTTTATTTTTTTCCCAGCCTGTGACGTTCACAATAGCATGACTGATGCTGGTATGCGGGTCCTTGTGTGTGTGCAGCCGTGAGAAAATTTGAAGTGGTGTGTGTGTGTGTGCGTGTGTGTGTGTGTGTGTGTGCTTAAGGCAGTGTGGGGGATTAACATACATTTGGACAGTGCTGTGAGTTTTCTTAACCTTTATTTATCCAGGGAAAGGTTCTGTTGAAAACATTTTCTCCAGCAACACCCTGCTCCCATAGTCACCACTGATCCACACGCCCGGGAGCTGCCCGCTACAAGAACAGAGCCGGTTTGGTGGATTTTCTTTGCACGTCCTTGCTCAAGGGCCTTCGTCTTTCACCTTTAGCATACAAACACCCCTCCCTAGTCAGCAGTTGGGTTTACCATTTGAACGTCTAAGTCTTTTTCCTGTAAAACTAAAACGCGCTACTCTTTCAATTTGCATTTTCTGTTGACTTTCGCATGTGTGCTTTTTGCACGAGCTGGAACAGCCCCGACATTCGGTTCTTGAAAGTGTCGACCTTGCCAGAGTGACCGTGCCTTGCGTCTCTTTCCATCTTTTGATTGGCCTCCACTTTGAAAGCAGCGAATCTCAGTGCACTTAATTTAACCGGCGGAATGTTATTTTTACAACGGCACAAACTAGTCTGAGAACGAGGGAGGGGAAAGGACTCGGTGAAAGGCTTTGAAAATCATTGACTGACCTTTCTAGAGAGCCATCTTCTTTAACATGTGTGTGTGTTGTGTGTAAGAGAGAGAGAGAGAGAGAGAGAGATCAAGGTAATCAGTGGAGTTGGGAGCCTTCTTGTAAATGCGACAATTAAGTTCACACAACCTCCTCATAATAAAACCTGAAAATGTGGGTGCAACGTGCCTCATAAGTCCTTCTGAAGTTCACACACACATTTACAGAAGCTCTTGTCGTCATGACATCGCTGCAGGCAGAAACTGCTCTGTACTGAGACACAGAGACAATGTGTGTGAGAGAGAGAGAGAGAAAGGGCCATGCAGGTGCATCTTTTTTCTCAGACATGAAGTTTAGAGAACAGAGAAACGAGAAAGGAGGAGTGAAACAGGGAACAGAACAGAAAGATGACGGAAAAAATTTGAGAGAAAGAATTATGAGAACAAAGTGAGCAGGGGAGAACAGGCTGAGGTGAAGTAAAGGATGTACTGTTTTCACAGTTAATTTGTTTCTGCTACATTCTCAGTTGATTTGCTTGCCTTCTGTATGTCTTTTCTTGTGGCGCCCGTTTCACTCTTCTTTTCTCTTCTGCTTCCCTGTTCTGCCTTTTTTTTATGTTCAAATTCAATTTTTTTGCTTGCATTGAAACCGAAACCTTTTTTTTGTTTTTTTTTTGTTTCTTGAACACTTGAATGCAGTTCGGAGAGAAATAACTTGTGGACATCTGCATTGTGCATCTGCCTTGTCTTTCTGGTAAACCGGTGACCTGGTGACTCACTCCTCGGTTGCTGTTTTGTTTCTGCACGTGCTCACTGGCTCAATTCCTATTTCACTTCCTCTTGTAGGGATGCAGTCCCAGTGTGACTTAGCAGAAACACAGACTGTAAATATTATGTACGTATTCAGTATTCATTTTTTTCGGAAAGTGACTCAGCACCTCTCATTATCACCTTCCTGACCGAAACTGATTTGTGTGTGTGTGCGCCTGTAACTCCAGTAACCAGTAATTGCACTTCCAGTAGACAAAGCGATATACTTACATACAGCAGCACACACACATGTTCCTATCATGAAATGAGGTTTCACTTCTCCAGTCTGTTGAACAATAACTCAGCAGGTCCACACAGCTAGCTCCTCTGTGTTTTAGATGGGAAACATCTATAATGTAATTCATGTGCTTTATTGAGAACAAACCTGAGGCACCCCACATTACCAGAACACAACCCCTGCTTTACACACACAGACACATACACTCATTTCCAGACAGACACACTACACTCGCCGATGACTAACCTTTGACATGACGACCAATTAGTTTCCCGGCATAAATCAATGAGCCATTAACACTTTCAGGCTATGTGCATCCTTTGTGTGTTGCAAATCTTACATGTGATTATGTGTGTATGTGATGGATAGGCATATGTGTGAGACTATGTGTGAGAATGTGTGTGCTTGTGTGTGTGTGTGTGTGTGTCTGCCTCTCTGTCAGGCTTCCTTCCATGGCATGGCGTGCCAGTCTATGATGCCCACATTTATGTGAGTGGTATGTCTGACCCAGAAAGGATTTGCCAGAGGCCATATGGAGGACTAATGCAGAGAGACTGATGCACACGCACACACACACAGGGATTTGTCCCACGCTTGTCGAGACAGAGAGGGGTTAAGGGAGGTTATATGCACATGATAAGATTAGGCTCTGTGTTTCTAACATTTATTTACTTAGCAGATGCTAAGACATTAGCATGTTACATAAATCATTGTTCTAGCTGAATCCGACTGAGGCCTTCTCAAGAGGAGAAATGTCAGCTTTGCTAAAATGAGAGTCAACGCTTTGCAGGACTACATCGACATTTTGGGGAAATGAGCTCATTCATTTTTTTGCCGAGCGTGAGATGAAAAGAACGATACCACTCTCAGGGCTGTACGCTAAATATGCTTAGCTTAGCATAAAGGCTGTAAACGGGTGAGAACAGCTAACCTGGCTTTTTCCAAAGGTAGAAACCCCAAAAGCTCACTTATAAACACTATTCATTAACGCAATATTAACGAAGCTAAGTTAATGAGCTACGCTTCATATATACTACACAGACATAAGAGAAGTATCTTTGTTACTATTCATTTAACCATCATGCTACAAAGTAAAATGGCACATTCCCTGGCAGTCTTGCTTACGTCATTCTGGTTAAAATCTTGACAGACTAAAGTAAAAGTAAAGTTTAAAAATTGAAGATATATGTGTGAATCATGACATAAGTGTTTTCAGTTTGTGTAACATATAATGTTTTGGCAATGTTTTGTCTTTCAATTTTGTGACCTCTAAGTCATGTAGTTGATGCTGTCACCCTCCGTGACTCATACTGAGTGAGCAATTAGCGGTTTGGTCGACTTGCTCCGGAGCACATTGGTGAAATTAAGGTTTCATAGGATTCTAAACTGTGACCATTTAGGTCACCGTGCCACAGCCACATGTTAGCCGACCGTGCCAATATACTTTTTGTTTTTAACTGGTTTTCAACTTTTTTGTTCCAGGGGTCGTGTGTTTTCCCTAGACTTCGGCGCGATGCGAGTGTGTGACCTGGAGTTTGACCGCGTCCGACGACTGACCACTCCCGCCAGCCCTCTACCCACGCCTCCAACGAACCCAAACCCCACCCCCAGCTGTCACACAGTGTGGAAGTACTACTGCAGAGACAACTTTGGCTGGAGGGAATACTCCGAGGTAAGCCACTCAGTGCAATTATGCATGTGGGTTGTGTTTGTCTGCGCGCACGCTCTATTAACACGAGGCCAGATGCATTAACTCTGCCCACACCGATCGATCGTCCAGCCACTGGGATGTGATCAATTTATACACACACACACACACACAGCTCTTCCCCCAGCAGTTTATTTAACCAAATCAGTAAAGATTGACTGTTTTTCTATCTGTGCGTCAGTGTTTGTTTGTGTTTCACGATGATGTCGTTATTAGCTTGGCTTTCCGTTGTCTGAACATTGTACCACACTTCACTGACATTTCCCTCTCCGAACTCCCCCTTCCTCCTTCCACAGTTGAATGAAAATGCAAAACTGCATAAAGTGATAAATGATTGGGTCTAATCTCTTCTTTGTCTTCCTCTCCCTTCTCCACTTTCCTTCTTCGTCCTCTTTCACCTCTTCGCCGACACAGCCGGTGGTGAAGCTCATCGAGGAGGCAAGTTCAAGGGGTCTTAAGGAGGTGCGATTCATTACGCTCCAGAACCAGTATATCCTCAACATCAGGGAGGGCTTCCAGCAGAACGCCGTCTTCGGGTTCCGGCGTCAGATCAAGAAGCGGCCCACGTTCATGTCCTCTGTGATGCTCACGCCACTCCTACAGTAAGTGGAGACATTTAACACGTGATGTCACTATCGCCTTGCTCTTCAAATAAGGAGGTCAGGACATATATCGGTCCTGGCCGTGTGTTAGCAATCCAGAGTTGTTTGTAGCCATTCTAGCGCTGCAGCTATTGGGACCACGGTCTCGGTCTGGCGGTCGGCCCACTCATCAGTCAACACTTGTATTGCAACAAAAGTCTGTGGAGACATATGTCCCCCTCAGAGTGAATTTAAAGCTTCTTTAAATGTGTTCACTACTAATCAACATACCTTCCAGACTAATTCCCGTCAGCCTCAGCTTTACTGAACTGTACGGCTGTATTTTGGGCTAATTAGCATGGTTAGCATGCTAGCAGGCTAAACTAAGATGGTGAACGTGCTGAACATTATACCTGCTCAACATCACAATGCTACCATTGTTAATGTGAGCTGACATTGGGCTGTAGACTCTTGTTTCGGCCAATCATCTCGTCAAATACAGGACGAGCTGACCAACAAGCTCATTTTCAAACATGTCTGGAGTCGTTGATGTGGAAGCTATTTAGATGCAAAAGAGCGTTGTCCTTTAACCTCCGTGAAGGACAGCAAAAATATCCTGATAAACATCAGGGTTTAGCTGCTAGTTAAAAGCAAGTGTCCGGAACAGTCAGTCCTCAGTTGATCGTTTAGTTCTCACATCTCAACCTTGTTAGAGAACATTTCGTATTTTGGATATGAAGCAACATTTAGTATAACAAAGTCCTCGATTTTACATAAAATTCCTGGCAACACATGCACATTAACACACACACACACACACACACACAGTTGACTTTTTAGTATACACTGTCTTCCTGTGGCTCTGTGTTCTGTGAGTGTCCCTGTTAGGAGCCAGACAGGCACACAGAGGTCGGTACACACTGCTAATGTCACACTCAGGGCTGAATACTCAAAATCCTCTCAGCACCACATTCACCTTTAATCCATTACAATGCTGTTGCACATGAGCGAGAAAGCCGCACTTCAAACCCATATTAACACTTGAGTTTTGGCAAAACAAACCGAGTTACCGGAACACAGGAGCAGACCAGAGTAGAATAAAACAGGCCTGAACCAGACAAACGGATAATAGACAGCGAGGCGAAACAGGGGGAGCAAATCGATAAAGAAATACTTTTTCATTTTATTTGTCTGATAACTAGTGAGAACAATCTGTGAATGAGATGAGATCTGTTCACTTTCTTCATCTTTCAGCTCCCAGTTTCTCTTCATAGAAGTGAAGTGATTTGCCTCGCTGCACTCGCCTCAATGATATTCCTAAAACAAGTGATACCAGATTGGAAACAAGTGGAGTCATCTCACCCCATTTGCAGAATGTTTCACTTCCTTTGCCGAGCAGGCTGCTGTAGCGGCGGCCTGCCAGTGTCCCGGACAGAGCGAGCGCTAGTACGAGCTGTTCCTAAAGGGACTTACAGTCAAGAGGAGACAAGATGGAGACCAGGAGATGGAAGGAAGGGGGATGAAATTAGATGGAGGAAGTGGAGGACACAGGAAAGAAAGAAAGAGACAGCGAGATGGAGAGCACAGTGAGAGGAAGTGAGAGTGGTCTAAATGGTTTCCAGACTGGTTGCACAGCAGAGCAGAGCTGCTGAGTGAAAAGAGTGTGAAATGGGACTGTGGGAAGCTGGAATTTTTGGATCGAGGGATTTGTTCCTGGGACTTTTTCATCCGGTTGTTATTGTGTGGGTGTGTGTGGGTGTGCTTTGATTAATCACTCTGGAGGATAAAGATGTGATCACAAAGTCACATTATGGGAACAAAAAGCAGGCAAATAGCAATATCATTAACACTTGTTTTTTGGTTAAATCTAGTGTATGTGTGTGTGTCAGGAACAATCTGTGCTTGGCTTAGAAGTCATTAGCTTGATTGGCACTCTCCCTTGCTCCCTCCTGTCCTCTCTCTCCCTCGCCTTCTGTCATCCCTCTCTCCTGATGATGTTATTTTCAGCCATCTTTCCCATCCCCCCGTTATCTGTCCTAATCTTTTCTCCTTTTCTGTCTTTTCTGTCCTCGAATCCATCACCCTCTTGTCCTATGTCCCTTTTCATGTCACACTTGTTTACGGCAGCAGGCCGTGCTGTGATCTCTCCAGAGCACACATGGGGGAATAGAGCGACATCGATTGGCGGGGAGAAATCGAGGCCAGACAGACAGACGAGAGAGAAAGAGAGCGAGAAAAGAAATGAGGAAAAACTGTCGCACTGACTCGGGAGTCGCACTGATCACGGTCTCTCGACGCCGCGCGCACACACATATGCACGCTCTCTTGGGGCTGATAGGGCTAACAGCATTTACACTTAGAGAGCAATAACTTGACAGGCAAACCACTGTTATTGACTGAAATGTCAGACACAATAGCTTTTTTTGTCGCTTTTCCTGACAGCTCTGCAATTGGCTTTTTTTATTCTTCCTTCTCGCTTGGTCTCGTTGCTGTCAGTCCCTCACTCTGCCTCCCCGTTGTCTTGTTTTGTTTCATTTTGGCGCTGAGCTGTTTGTTTGGTCGGTGGCGGCTGACAGCTGCTGTGGAGCTGCTCTGCTCAGCCCCACAGTGATGTCACTGCTGTCAGTTGGCGATATATGATTTTGGAAGGCAGTTGGTTTAACGTTGGGATGCGGCCTCGATCAGGTGTGCTCCATGTCTCATCGCTGGTTTCAGCATGTTGTGCTATATGTGAAGACTTTTAAGAGGCTGTTGGTTCTATAGTAAAAATGTATATATGTTTTATTTTATTTTTTTAGTAGACTGTATGTTATTTATTTATCTTTTGAGAAATTATCCTTGCATATATATTTTTTTAGATCTGTGCTACTGTAGTTGAAAAGTACAATAACGATGTTCATGGTGGGGAACAAAAGTAAATTGATTCTAGGCAGTGTAATGTGGTGCTAATTGTAGATTGCGTTGTGTTGAGTTTATAGGAGGTTGTTGATTTCCAGTGGAATTTAGCTGCTGAAAATGATCCCTCCATTCAAACCATTCATGCTATAATATTCTACATGTATGTTAAAGTGTATCCTTGTTAGTTATCAAATGTCACATTTTTACACAAGGTTGAGCACTGACTTCAAACTTGACTCCATGCCAGCAAAAGTCATTTGTATGAATTAATTGGAAGTGTCCTCAACAATTGATCCCTATCATAAGTACTACATTACAGAAATCCTCCTTTGAATTCACAATCATTTTGACACCTTTTCTATTTCTCTCTAGGACGTTGGGCGGCCTCTCTTCATTTCCCCTCCCCTGTTCCTCCTCCTCCTCCTCCTCCTTGTCCATGGATCTCACTGTGTCGCATCCCCTCTCGCCGACCACCACCAACCCACCCAGCCTTTTTCCGGAAACATGGTTGCCCATGACGATGAGCCAGGACTTCCTGCAGGTGCCGGTGTCACGCGAAGACCGCAGCTACCGGACGGTGTACAGCCTTTTCCACAAGACGGTGTCGGAGACCAAGTTTAGGATCCTCAAGATCCAGCGTGTGCAGAACCCCTTTCTCTGGGAGAAGTACAAGAGGTGAGCCACTTGCTCATTTCTGGAGACATCCTCTGTTAATCTAACCGTCAAAAAATCTTCAAAACAAAACAGAGGAAACATTTCAATCAGACAGTTTGCTCTCGTCGGGTCTGAGTGACCAGCTTCGATTCTTTTAATTTCCCTTTACATGCTGTGTGGTGCAAGTGGCATATATATATATATATATATATATATATATATATATATATATATATATATATATATATATATATTTGTTATGCATTCTCGAAATAGGTTTCTAAAGAATGAAGTCTCGTTTTGCTGCCTGCACAGAGAGGACTGATCGGTCTGATGTTTAGAGGAACGTGCAGCTTCATAACTAATACATCTGACTCGACATGATTTGAATACAGCACAAGTTGACCAATTACACTTTTTTTTCTTTTAGATTCTTTATTTAATCAATGTTACATTAAACATGGGGAGAAGTACAAGAGGTGAGCCACTTGCTCATTTCTGGAGACATCCTCTGTTAATCTAACCGTCAAAAAATCTTCAAAACAAAACAGAGGAAACATTTCAATCAGACAGTTTGCTCTCGTCGGGTCTGAGTGACCAGCTTCGATTCTTTTAATTTCCCTTTACATGCTGTGTGGTGCAAGTGGCATATATATATATATATATATATATATATATATATATATATATATATATATATATATATATATATATAACAACTTTAACGCATTCGTGATTGTGAAGATAGTATTTAGTTTAGAAGCATATAGGAATAAGTTTATATTTAGAGGATATCAGGAACCCAAAGTGGTGCTAAAGTTGTACCAAAATATTAGTGTGGTGCGGTTTCATGTTAAATGATTTGGGGTCTAATTGGCCCCAGCTTCACATATTTTGCTCAAAATGTACTCTTGTCATACAGATTTCTGTTGTTGACCTCAAATTATATCTGACACAGCTGCATATTTGCTCGCAGACAAAAACATGCATAAGAACATCTCTTAACAACAAGCACAGGATGAATGAGAAAGAATGTGAAAAGGAGGAGAGGGACCAGCTGTGTGCTACTTGATGAGATTGCTGGTTGCTCATATTAAAGGTAGTCATCCTGCCCAGATGCATCAAAGTCTGTCTGTGTCAAGCCACAGGCAGCGGGGCCATGGTCACGCCCGGGTCACATCCTCTCTGGCTCGAGCCGCTTTCACCTCCGCATGCTCACATCAAACGAGTTGCGTGTGTGTGTTGCTCATGAAGCGGATTAGGCCCAATGTTCTTAACCGGTTTAGAGCAAACAAGGCTGTGGTCACAACTTTTCAACAATAGAATGAGCAGGATTTCTCCCAGCTGTTTACCAATTCTCTCACAGTGCATCAGCCTCATCGAATAGAGAATGAAGAGTAGGGGGTTTGTTTATAACTTTATTATGTTTTTCATCATCAACAAATCTCACCTTCGGCCCCTTTCTGCTCCAACAGGAAGAAGGAGTACATGTCTCGGCGTATGTCGGAGATGGACCGGCTGCTGAGCGAGCGCCACCTCTTCCACGGCACCTCGGCTGACGTGGTGGAGGGCATCTGCAAGCACAACTTCGACCCCCGAGTCTGCGGCAAACACGCCACCATGTTTGGCCAGGGCTCCTACTTTGCCCGCAAGGCCGTCTACTCTCACAACTTCTCCAAGCGCTCGCCCAAAGGAGTCCACTGCATGTTCCTGGCCAAAGTCCTCACTGGCAGGTGTGTGTGGGCGCAGTAGTTGATAGTGGGAGACATTTTAGTTTCTTTTGATTATGGACGGGACTTTTCATGTCTTATTAGGGGGTTGGTGTTATGGATTTAATGGGTTTTTTTAAGTCATTGTGTGTATGTATCTAGGTGTGTGTGTGTGTGTGTGTGTGTGTGTGTATATATATGTGTATATATATATATAAATAATATTGTGATATATTATATTTCTAACGTTCAACTATAGATTCTAGGTTTTGGCTAATGCAGTCAATTCAACTGTCTTTCTTTTTTTTTATGATCGCACTAACAGCATTGCTAGCAATAACAATACAACCAGAGATATTAACGGGGTAGTTTCCTCTGTATAAACTACACTCACAGCTCTCAATATATTTAATGGGATATTGAACCTCCTAACTTCTCAGTATTGGCGGCATCATATGTTTAATTCTTCTTTTTGTCAGTGTTATAGCTCAGCTAGGACACGTCATGCTTCGGTTTGAAGCTGCAAGTTAGTTCATGTTTCCAGTTTTATTTGGGTTTCATATTTTACGGTCTCCATCGGAGCTGTTTGACAAGCCTCTTCCCTCCAGCACATACCTCTGCATTAACAACAGCACCTTCTGATGCTATCACTATCTCGCTCTTAGCCCTTTCAAAAAAACATTTACAAAATATATCCGAATTAATTTGGATCATGGAAATCCCTAAGGGTTATTTTTCCATAAGCCATCATTCAGTCATGCTGTGCGTCATGTGACTCCCATTCCTTACAATGCAAGTCAAATCTAGAGCCACAAATGTAAAATGGCTGATTTGGCTGGAGCCAACATACATCTCCACTTTTGTTATGGCGCAGCAGACAGTCTGCGGTGCGCCCGGAGGATGGTGTGGAAACACACGACACACGTTCAATGTGTTCAATGTGTTCCACGGCACCGGCGGAGACATTGCTTCCAGACCTGAGCAGGGGGTATCGACCAATAGGGAAGCTTCCCGTGGTGCGGTTAACTCTCCGGTCCGAAGCCGTATCTGGCCCATCGGCTGTGTGACGCCTCTACCCATCCACTCTGTCTGTAGCTGAACATGTTCTCATTTGAATATGTTTTATTCATGAACCCCAGAGAAAGTGGAACAAACAGTGATGGATTACTGGTCTTGTGATTGGGAAATTAATATTTAAGAGAGGAAAAAACACTGGTTACAATGCACTGGCTCATTTCTTATACTTACAAACACATACTTTTTCATGCACATACAGCATATGCTAATATTATTTAAGGAGGAGCAGCTGCAATCTTGTCGTCATCGAATTTACAAGTCTACTTTTGAATGGTAAATTATTCTTCTGTAACTCCAGACTTGCAGAACTGAATTAAAATCGGTTGTACCATGCAAATATAAAGACAATTGCTTTCTCGTCGACACTATATATAGTCCAGACCACATTACTAACCTTGTCTCTGTTGTGTTTATTATATTTTTAGGTTTACTGTAGGAAATCCCTCCATGCGGCGACCTCCACCCATCAACCTTCGTGACCCCTCCAGTGACCTTTATGACTCCTGTGTGGACAACTGGGTGGACCCCCAGATCTATGTCATCTTCAACGATGACCAGAGCTACCCCTACTTTATCATTCACTACGAGGAGGTACCCAGCACTGTCGCCGTCTAAGCCCTGGACCAGACCTGGGTCTGCCTGCGTTTGCAAATGCGTCTAGTCTGTGAATGTGCCAGATGTGTGGAGTTTGCCACTTCAGGTGAAAAGGTTACAGTTTAGGCCAATAACGAGCTGAACTCTAGAGCCAGACTAAACTTCACCCATCTGCTGCGCTTAAACAGGTTAAAACAGTCTTCGGACATGTTTGCAAATACTACATGATTCGGGTCTGCAGTCGGCTGGATCCAACCAGACTGGAATTCACCGAAGAACAACAGACTGGTCTAGACCGGATTAAACTGGACAACGCTGTATTAGCAAAGGACAACACCTGTTTCATCCAGTGTTCAGAGGTGGATGACAACTGACATCGACAGCTGCGACCCCAACTGACTTGACTGGACTCATATTCCACACGTTCTTATCTAGTAGGATCAGGAGCCTAGTGATGATCACAACGGGATTTGATCTACCTTATTGATCTGGAGCAGATGCAGGAGAAACCAAACCTAGTCCTCTTATCGTTTTGACTTAGTCGTATGGCTGTACATGAACTCCGTTCCGCACCAGGACAAATGCTGTGGTAGGCCGTTAGCGTCCTGCCAGTGCTTTGAATGACCCACTGGCAGTATTGTTCTGAGGAAGCAGCAACCAACCAATCAGACGCTAACCCCCCCCCCCCCCCCCCCCCCCCCCCCCCCCCCCGGCATTCTCTTACAAAAAATCTTTGTGAGTGTTTACCCAGCCTCCGGCCCGAAACGTTTTTAGTTTTTTTTCAATTTTTTGTGCTGCGTGTTTGAATCTTTTTTTTTTTTTTTTTTTTGTGAAAATGAAACTTGTGGCCTCTTCAAACAGACAAATGGACGTGAGTTTCAGTGGGACTTTTACAAATGGACATCCACAGAAAACCTCCCGGCAGAGGTTTCCCATGAAGCCAGTGCTGTGCCCTGGTCGGCGTTTTTGCCTTTGCGCCCACCACTTCAGTTCTTCGCGGGGGATTGAAGAGTGTACAGTTTCACGCTGAGACTCGGCGGCGCTGTAGCGTTTTGTCAACAAGCCCTCCACCCTCTACCCCAACCCCCCCCTGAAACTCATCTCTCTTGGACCGCTCTCTCTCTCTCTCAGAGACAGTAGATATGTTTTAATGAGACAAACTGTACAGGCGTTCTCTTTGTTTATATTTGAACTGTGTGCCTTTTGTTCATAAACAAATTTATTTATGTTAGTTTAATGTAACATTGATTAAATAAAGAATCTAAAAGAAAAAAAAGTGTAATTGGTCAACTTGTGCTGTATTCAAATCATGTCGAGTCAGATGTATTAGTTATGAAGCTGCACGTTCCTCTAAACATCAGACCGATCAGTCCTCTCTGTGCAGGCAGCAAAACGAGACTTCATTCTTTAGAAACCTATTTCGAGAATGCATAACAAATATATATATATATATATATATATATATATACGGTCATCCCAGTTGTTTCTGAAAAGAGTGAGAAGAGTGACACCGATCGCCGAACCACAGCTACGTGCGTGATGTTTTACAGTCAGCAGGTTTTGAGGCGTTCATCTGATTATTTGTTCTCGTCTGGGTCCAGTGGTATTAAAGCCGGAAAAGAATTTGCCTGTGCTCAGCCCTCCTCCGTCTGTCTGCCACCTCCTCAGGCTCTTCTCCCCCACATCCACAGCCCAAGTGTATTATTTGAGCGCCATGTCTAATGCCGTCCAGAGGGATCAGCAGAAGAACTCAACACCCCTCCTCCTCCTCTTCCTCCTCCTCCTCCTCCTCCGCTCGTTCTCTTCTGTATCTTTCACCTCATCTCTTGTCTTTCTGTCCCTAATCCTTTTATCTGACCTTCCTTTCTCTCAGTCTGGCTTGTTCTCATTTGCAGTGTTTATTTGTTTGCAGAGACAAAGCGACCATTGTGAACATTACTGAAATCAGGTCCTTCTGATTTATTTTATTATCTTTTCGTGTGAATATGGGCAATAATGGAATAATTCCACATTAGTTCAGAAGACTGGAAACGGGGGACAGAGCCAGCCGGGCTCTCTCAAAAAGTAACACAATCTGATGTATATCTCTTTCTCTATATATAATATGGTATATCTTGTTTTTGTAATTTGTGCAATAAATGAAGTTTTAGTTTTAGTGGGATATGTGCAGGACATTTTTTTGGCTAGACCCAGTGACTTCCTGGAGTCTGCTATATGCTATCTGCTTTATTTTAGAAAATACATTTCAACTCATAACCCAAACTATTCCTTTAAATGTACACATGGCGTTTATTTTCTAAGCGTATTAATCTTTTTTTTTTCTTCTATTTTTAGACCAACAAAATAATAAAATAGTAATATAGAAGACATTTGTTTTATCTAGTATCTGAGAGTGGTGGTGGTGTGTGTTGACTCATGACTGGATCATATCTCAAATTCGGGCTTCAGATATTTCAAAATGATACACTTGTTGACCCTTGTGAGAACAATTGTGAGCAATACAACGGAAACGTTTATTTAATTTTTATTTAGATCATTTAAAAAAAAAAAAAATTACATTTTCATTCAATTCACATTTAAAAGTACAACTCGGACACAATACAGCTTTAAAATGATTGACAGCCTATATGTGGGACTCCTCATCCATCAGCACATGTGTCGTGCTACTACCCTTTACACCCATTTCCTTCCTTTTCCCTGCGAGGGACTCCCTTTAGTTGCCCCCCTCAGCCCGCTGTGCTCGGCCTCGGGTCACCGTGTCGTGTAAGACTGCCGTGTTGAGCTTCGCTTTTTGGCAGAGGAGAGGGGAACGAGGGAGGAGGAGTTCTGTTGCTCTCTTCGTGCCTCCTCGCTGAGCTGCGTGCCTGTCTGCTCTTCTCGTGTGCATGCAAGATCGCGCAGGTTGCCCTCTATTTGCCCCCATCTCTCTCTATCTCCCCGTCTCTCTCTTACTTGCCGAGCTTCTCTCTCTTAATCTCTTTTACAGCCTTTCGTTCTCTCTCCTTTCCCAACCTGCCCAAACCAAACTCTCATCCGATCTTAGCAGTTTAAAATCCTTTTGCCCTCAGTGATTCTAGCCCTCTCTCCCTGTCTGTCTGTCTGTCTCTCCGTTTCTCTCTCTCACTGTCTGTCTCTCTCTGTCTCTCTCTCTCTCTAAAGTCTCTGAGTCATGCAGCGGGCATTGGCTAGGTTGGTTTGCCTGACTGCCCTCCAGGAATGGCTGCTGGCACACATAGAGCACTACTTTGTAGAGCTGCTGGCTGGGGTTAGAAGAGGAGGAGGAGGAGGAGGACGACGGGAGAAGATGTTGAGGGCGGATGAGAGGAGAGAGGAGATGAGAGAAACAACGGAAGGAGAGGACTGAGATGAAATAAAAAGAAAAGGGAGATGAGGTTGCAGAAAAAAAGGACTCTGCGTGTTTGTGTGTGAGAGAGAAAGATAAAGGCATGCGGAGAGTGAAGCGTAGCCTTCAGAAGAGCAACGACAACTTTGAATTATTCAAAGCAGTCAAGATTATTGTGTGTGTGTGTTTACGTCTGACGTTGCACCATCTAAAGGAAGACCAGGCTTCTAAAAGAGATTCAAAATCATTTTGGATGCATTCATAATTCATTTGGGTCTCATTGTGCATTAGGTTCAAATGTGCACACACACACACACACACTCACACACACACACATGCATGCGCACACATCCACATCAGTTTGAATCAAGCTTATTACACATTCCGATCTAAATGATTCAGTTTTGAAAAAGGGGGGTTTCAATTGTAGAGAAATGAGACCGTTAAATACCCCCACACGAATTTGTAATATGCAGCTTTGGAGTTTTGGGGGGATTTTTGAATAACAAATTTTCACTCAAGGGTTGAACTCGTTGTAGAGTTATTTCACATCTAATATGGGATGCTGTTACCAGTAAACACAGCAGAATAATTGTTAATCAGCTGCATGCTGAGGAACACATTACTTCTGCAACTACCTGGTGAATGTGTTTTTCCACAGAAAAAGGGTCAACGCACTTTCGAGAACCTTTTTTTTGTTGGTAATCTGCCCTTAAACTTCCGACATAAGCCTTTTCATATTGCTCTAATATCTCCCTCACTCGAACACATGCTGCCATGCATGCAGACCCGCACGCAGAAGCTTGCATACATGTGTTTACTTTTCAGACTCGCACTCACACATGTATCTGGAAATGTCTAAAGCTTTGGTCTGCATTAACCCAATATCTTGTTCATATTCTCTCACACGCATGCACAGATAAACACACTAACATATATGCACATATGTATGCACAAAGACACACACACACACACACACACACACACACACACACACACACACACTTCCTGCATTAGCCCGGGTCCATATTGCTCCAACGATGCCCAGCTGCAACCAATGAACATTCCAGTTACTGTTTTTTTCCCTCCCTCTCTATCATTTCAAATTTCAGCTCTAAGCCTTTAAGAGAGCCAGCAGCCAAATATGGTCAGGCTTGTGTCATGAACTTTGCGCGACCTTCTAAAGCGGCACAGAGATCGTGACCTTTAAGACCCCGCCTGAGGCTGAGCTTAGGCACCGTCCTGCATGATCACGGAAAGAAGTCAGATGTGCGTGTGTGCGTGTGTGCGTGTGTGTGCGTGTGCGAGCTGTCGAGAGTAAGTCTGAGAGAGAGTTCATGACCTCTGACATATTTCTGACCATTTAGTGGCTTCTTTTACTGTTTGGTTTATGGTTTCCTAATTCTCTCTAGCAGCTATCTTTTATCATTATCATTTTGCTTCCCCTTAATGCTGTAAGAGATGTAGGAAACAGGACTGATAAGCACAGTGTGTATTTATATATAATCTGCCTTCCCACAATGTAGCATATTGATGTGAAGAGAGAGCGTGGACATTTCCCAAAGGCCTTTGTTTTGTTTTTACCACCTGAACCCACAAACAGAGAGCAGTTTACACCAGTGCTTGTGCAAAGATGCGGCCTGAGGTGGATACCGTAATGATACCAAAGATCCTCTGAGTTTTATTGATGTTTCCTCTGAAATTGTGGCAGGCAATGTCATAATGACGCATCGTGGTACCAAACGAGCGGCTAGAAAAAATATAAATCCCGCGTCCCAAAAAAACAAATACTCATCCAAATTCTGTGCCTGATCTGGGCAGGTACAAAATGTGTCCCTCTGTGTCCAACTCTCTCCCTCTCGCTCTCTTTTAGCATCATCCATCTCTCTGGCTGAGCTCCACCAGCGCTGCTGTCATCTCCTGTTTATCTAATTGGGGTTTAGAGGACTTGAGTGCAGCAGGGAGGAGGGACAGGAGACGGAGATGAGGAGGAGGAGGAGGAGGAGGAGGAGGAGGAGGGGGGGGGGGGACAAAGGGACAAAGGAACAGGCCTATCGGGAGCTGTTAGACCTACTGATGGTTTACACTCCTGGTAAGACCACCAATGACTTCAAGTCAGGGCTTCACTAATCACTAATCACTAATCACTAATCTCTGGCTCTAAAGGTAATTCCAAAACTCCTGGTTAACGCTTGTTAAAGTATATCTTTGATTTGATTGTGTTAGTTAAAATCCAGGCTATCTCTGCTGTGAGCAGTGAGTACATATCTCTGCAGGAATATTCTTCATTAAACAGAAAGATTAAGACTCGAAAGAACTCGCTTCTTCGCTGACAAAGTACCGAGCCCGTTTCTTTAGCTACAGTGAGTGTGTGTGTGAGTGTGTGAGTGTGTTTGCACAGGAAGATGAACTAAACATGCATTTGCTTAATAGTCATTTATAACCAGAGCTGATGGGACTTTGGGATGGCCCATCAAAAACATCACCATTTGGAGTCATAACTGTTGCATTACCAAAGAGCGAGTTCAAACAGGCAATTATTATCAACGTGTAATCATCTATAATACATTTTGAAAGATGATCCTAATGATGCTTAATCTCTCACTTCAGTGTGTCTTATTGTCACAAGTCCTGCTTAATTTTTAGATGTATGAATCTATTTTTATTCTTGAGGAGCCACCATTAGGTGATACATCAACTACTCCTTCTGATGCGACGGGTGGAGTCTGCATTCGCCCTCAGGATGTGTCCCTGAGTGCTCCTTGAAAGCCAAAGGTACGTACAGCTGTACATTGTGGTAAATGTTGAAGCACCAAATGTTAAGCGGAATGATGGCTTGAATTTCTTTTCATTTGTTTTTAATTGCCAGCATGTTTTTGCTCAATTAGCTCATCCGTATGCATGTGCATCCTGTTTGGTTCACCGGTATACTTACAATTAAAAGCTTAGAAAGTAGGTTGTTGCCGCTCCCGAGGAAACGGCATTCCTTTTCCTAAGCATAAACACTAAATGCGTGAGAATCAGGTGGCTTCTGCTCACAGCAGCCGAACCACGTATAATGTGGCCTTTCAGGGAAGAAAGACAGGAAAGGTGGCTTCTAATCAAGGACTTATTCAGCAGCCTTCGACGAACCAGCACGAGGTCGCGTGTAAAAGTCTCAGTTTGCTCATTTATGTTTGTGTCTCCATGCAGGTTCATGTTGTGTGTGTGTGTGTGTGTGTGTGTGTGTGTGTCTGTTTGGAGTTCAAAAGGTGATCTGTGCCATATGGAGGGTGCGTGCATGCTCATGCATGCCAGCGTGCATGCAAACCCAGCTCGTCTGAGCCGAGTTCAAAAGGTTAGCCATGCCACAGGGCTGCAGATCCAGCCTTAATAATTGAGGCTTAACAAGCACAAGTTAAAACATCATGATCCCCTCTCTCAGTCAGTCAATGCTCAGACTTGAGAGCAGCAAAAAGTGCTTGTTTATCCTAAATCAATTATTCACCAGTTCATATAGCCGATGGGAAGCCCATTTCCCTTCTCGTGGCCCCCGGAGGCTTCCGCTTTAGTAGCTGTGACTGGGAACTTTTTTTGATTTGTATTTTATTTTTTAATAATGAGTTCTTCTCAGTAGGATGAACAAACACACCTGCCCACTCGTCTATTAGTCACCAGCAAAGAAATAAAACCACCTCCATCAATCTCACCACATCACTCATATCTCTCTCAAGGAAGGTGTCATATTCCTCTCATCCATGCTGGAAAACTGGGTTGCTGATGTCACTTGCAACTCATGATGATACACTTTTTATATTTGCCAATTTCACACAGAGACATAAAATAGCAGGACAGGTCATATCTGTTATAACATTTCAAATCTCTATAAATTAGGCACCGGCATCCGCTTCACAATGAGTAGGTATGAAGTAGCTGAATTCTAACTCATGAATGACGTTATTCAGAACCCTCTCGTCTGACGTTGAAAGGCATTTTGTCTCACGCCCTTTTTTAAAGTGAGTGCTTCCCACAGGAAGGACATTTTTGAATATATTTTTAAATATCTATCCATCTACATCTATTATCTCACTCTCGTTCGCTCTCCCTCCCCGGTGATGGTTACCACTTCCAGAATATTGGTATTTTTGCATTTAATATCTAATTGATATTCTATTATTCAAATCTGTTTGAATAAAAAAACAAATAGCCATGCGTCATTATGTTAACTTGAGCTACATGTTCTGATTACTTGGTTTAAAGTCAATGTTAAAGACAATTAACAGTAAATACAATTAAAAAAAATAAACTGCCACTATTTTCAATTGAATTGAATTGAAAATTGAAAATAGTGGCAGTTTATTTTTTTAATTTTATTTTCTACTGTATGTCTCTTTCATATGTGGCACACAATTGGCATATAATCTGAAATACAGTTTGAATTTGTCATTACTTACGAGTGAATCTGTCAAATCATGAAATCGGGTTAATGTTACTAATAAATATTAGTATGTAACTGAGATGGTCCGACTCAACCCATGGATGTATTATTATTATGATTATACATCCATGACCCAACCCTGATTGTCATTGTCACACATTGTGTGTGTGTGTGTGTGTGTGTGTGTGTGTGTGTGTGTGTGTGTGTGTGTGTGTGTGGGGGCAGTGCAAACAGGCTCACACAATGCAAATGTTCAGCACAGCTGGCAACACCTCAGCTCTCTGGCTCTCGCACCGTGCCAGTGCTCATTCCCATGGCAACATTATCAAAAGTTCAACAGCCATGTGGCAGCTGTCCTACGTGTTCCAGCAAAAATGGCTATTCAAATGTGGATTTGAATAAATATGCTCATCCTATCCATTCAAATTGTAATGTGTCGATCCGTGGCTGAGAACACTGTGTGCAGAGAGGAACAGCATGCGAAGGAAGGGAGCAGCCTGGTCTCTCTGGGTGTTCAGTAAGCCTACATCTGGGGATTTAGAGTCAGGGAGGAGTAGGAGGAGGGTGGAGGCAGGAAGGGTGAGGGCCAGCAGGGGCTCATTCCCAGTGTATACAGGTGGAATTAATGGGAAGCAACAGGAAAAGGCTGAATGTGTGCACACCTCCCTAAGGCCTTAAGGATTATAGCTGAAGCACACATGCACACACACACACACACACACACACACACACTCACACACACAGGCTTTTCTCAAATACTCGCTCAGTCTTGCAAATCTCATCCTTACTCAGCCCCTCAGATGCTCATACATGGGCAATCTAGTGCGCACAGACTCTTGTTTTTGCTTCCCTCACACCCAGAACATTATAAGTCCCATCCACTCCCTATTTACTCAGGTGTATGTACACCTTTAACAATTAGACTACAGGGTGACTAAATTCTAGCTGCTGCTAAATGACGAATCAGCGCACCCATTCTTTTTTTTTTTTTTCCACCCTTTGTACTGCAGAGTTCTTAATATATTGGGGCTGGGACTCAAAATGTGTCTGGCTGCTCCCGACATGATAAATTAACTGGTGTGTCTTTTTCATCCGTCCAAGTCAGCAATTGAGGCTAAATGGGTTAGAGCCTATTCTTGTCCTCGATTGGAACAGAAGCTCCTCTGCTCAATGCAAAAGCCAACTGTGTCCACACTGCCAGTTTTATTTGAACGGCATATTTTATTACAAATAAAGTTTGTGTGGTTTCCTGTTTCCTCAATCATTGGTTTGAAAACGAGTCTGTGACAGCCAGCAAACGGACGTTATATTTGGATGTACTGATTACAGTTAATAATAAGATTAAGATAATAGTTTGATTACAGCATTTACATGGTTCACAATGAGCTATAGTTGGTATCTCTGTATTGCATCTCTTTCTGTATTTGTATAGTATTTATATGGTTACATACTCGCACTACCAAAGCAAATGGAATACAATAGCAGTGACAGTATAAGCTTCTGTCACACATTTCTTATTAAACTTTGACGCGCTGTCTACATTGGAGTCATGGATTTAACGGGTTGAACATCCAGAGTAGCAACATAGCTTTAAAAACACCGGAACGACTACAAAAAGTTATCTTTGATATTCTATTCATTAGTAAATATTATATGCAATCAATGGGAGTATAACTGGTAGACGGCTGGGGAAGGGTTTGATCATTTTATTATACATTCTTCCCAATAATCAGAATAAAACAATATGAACACATGCATGTAAGAACATTACTTTTTTTATTTTAAGTAAAGAAGACGTCACTCATGCATGTATTCCGCCAAAAAGACCAAACCTAATATTATATACATGATGGTTTGAATGTTAAATAGCATCAATAGCATACTTGATTTACGTAACGAATTATTTATTTCTTAAAACCATTTTTAGCAAACCAAAGCCAGGCTGCTTTCCATCTTGCTCTCTTTTCATTTGTCTCTCTCTCCCCATGTCTCCCCCTAATAGGTTACAGGGAGGGAAGGGAATGTAGAATGGTGACCAGCAGAAGGCAAACTCATCTTATCAAAACCATTTGGTTCCCCATCATCTCCGCCGGGTGGAGGTAAAATAGAAAGAGAAAAAGAATACTGGTGGTGTATGAACCAGTGTGCTGAGGAAAATGCTAATGAGCAAATGAAAATAAAGGGGGGGGGGGGGGGAGAGAAAAGTAGAAGTCACTGTTTCCTGTCCTGGAGGAAGAGTTGGCACCATTGTGGGGAGTAGGAGCGGGTATGGTGTTCGAGGCGGGTATATGTGCGTACGTGCAGCGTGGTGTGTGAGCCTTGGTGGAGGTGGTGACGAAAGAACCGGATGCAAAGCCCTTGAGGAATGTGTACAGCACGGTGGCACGTCTGGGAAACTCATCCCTCCATCCGGTGCACCACGTTCCTTTCTCCCTCTCTCCTTCCCTCAGCCTCCTCTCTGCTGTCCCTTCCCTCCCTGTACGGGACAGCAGTCACACAGTCAGCAAGAGAGGGGGAGATCTGTATGCCGAGATAGTGAGGGAAATTAAAGCAGAGTATGAAAGAGACTGGCGGCGGCGGGCAGAGGGGAGCGAACGGGCCTTTTGGGACGTTGAAAAAAGGTCAGAGAGATTGCCTTTGAAGGGAGAGTGATAGAAAGAGAGATGAGACAACTGCAGTGAGCGGGACTCAATCCCATTATCCCTTTGAGTTCTCAAACTCTCCCTCACATCTTGCTGCGCTAGCGTGAGTCACATATACTGCGGGATCTCAGGGGAGCCCTGCAAATGACTGTAGTGTGCGGCTCACGACTTCAAGGGCTGCCCCGGTGACCTTTTGCGTCGCATGCCGACGCCTCTCCTCCGCCTGCTCATGGCGCAGAATCCCTTGAAAGTGGGAAAAGTCATTTCGGAAAGTATTTCGCCTGACTTCTAATTGTGCCGTTTACCTTACACCTGCACTTTCATCTCGTAACTCACTCTTATGTATCAGGCCGGATCTTGTTTTTTTTTGACAAGTAGCCTCGGGCCTGTTTCCTTCCCCATTCATTGCGTCCACATTCTTTTCCCATGTAAAAACTCTGCCTTCTCCATTTCGGCCTCGCACCCCTACCCGTTCCCATACGCCCCACCCCCCAAAACAGCTGCTCTCCATTCGTCCTGATTATCCCGGAGACCGGACCAGAACAGACCGTGTAACAGAAAGGCAAAGGCTGCACTTTATTTACTGTGCTGTATGCTGCTTAGCTCCGGCTGGCTAACTAGCCACAGCAGGCCTGCATTCCAGCCTTCTGCAGTCAGTCAGCCTGTGAACTGTGTACCACACTTTGGAATTTGTAGCCAAAGTGGCTCACCTTTCATGTATCCATCCAGCCGGATGGTTGTATTTTTAGCCAAATTACCGAGTGACCTGGAGAACAACATTTTCACAATGACTGGCAAAGGAGATGCTCATGTCCTTTTGGCGATAATGAGCTATGAAATAAGTCTTAAAACCTCATATTGACTGGTTGGTTCCAGCTTCTCAAATGTGTATATTTTCTGGCCTTCTATGATTGTAAACTGAATATCTTTGGGTTTTTTGGACGGTTTGTCGGAACAAAAGAAAACATATGAAGATGTCAACTCTGGCTTTGGGAAATTGTGATATGTCGATTCATCAAACAAACAAATAAACAGACCAACTTCTAAATGCTTTACATGTAAAACTAAGAGGTGGCTGCGGTACTGGCTGCTGAAAGAAGGCCAGTAATAATCTGACAGCCTGATCTGTCATGTGTCTGTGGTGTAGTTTTGTAAATGTTTGTTGTTATTTATGTACTCTCGTAACCTTGACAACAAGCCATGGGGGCGTGTCAAGGTCCCCAATCATCTGATATTGTTTTAGCAGTCAAGATGTTCTGCCTGATTGAACTGCACACGCACACTAGCACGTGCGCATACACTGTAGCTCGTCACGGTGCTGAGGAGGGCTTACAGGATATTGCTGGGTCAGGGCTACAGTGTCTGGTTCTCTGGGAAGTATCCAACACACGCCCTAAACCAGGGAGATGGAGAGAGAGAGAAATAGCAGACCTTGAGGAACAGATCCTTGTAGTCACTGGGGACACGTTACCTTTTCTGCTCCGTTTCTATTCCAAACTTCTTCCGTGGAGGACGGTAAGAGTTTCAGGTCATTTTCACTGACTCAGTCTTAAGCTGTTTGTACTTACCAGCCAAGGGATGTTTACTGACAAACACAGCTGCTCGGTACGGTGGAGATTGTGGGGTACAATGGAAAGCAGCATGAAGGGCAGGATATACATTTGTATTAGGCTCTAGTAAAAACGATAATACTTAGCTTCTGTGGGTATTTATTTATTTTGACGTGTATTTTTCATTAAATTGTGGATAACTAGTTCAATATATTTGTCAGTTCAGTGTCTGTAGAAATAATAAAGGTAGTATCAGGTTTTTAAGATTGTGTTAGAATATACCGCCCATTAAGTCCTTCAAAGTGTGATTCCTTTGTTCCCTTGTTTCACATTTAGGTTCTGCACATTACAGATAACACAGACTGGCTCTGCTCCATTGTCTTTTCTTTTCTTTGACAATGGAAGTTGCCCTTCAACCAAATTAAACCCCAAAGACCGCAAGGGCATGAAAGCTTTGCGGTTACTATTCTGTAGCTGACCCTATAACACCTGACCTCTTGGGGCTGTGGATCCTAAAGCAAGAGTTGACATTTTGGAAAATGTCATGCTTTCCAGGACTTAGATGGGAAGATTGACACCATTAAGACATCTGGCCATTAAATATATATGAATATTGATATATATATATCTCAATATTCATATATATATATACATGTATATCAATATTTATATATTTATATATATATATATAAATAATCATATATATAAATGTATATCAATAATTATATATATATATATATATAAATATTCATATATAAATGTATATCAATATTTATATATATATATATATATATATATATATATATATATATATATATATGAGCTGTGAGGTTGCCAGGAAACTACTTTTATAATAAGTTACAGCTCCTGAAAGAAATTGTTTGACATTGTTTGTCCTTTTTACAGTTAGTTTTTTGTATGAAATAAAATAAGCAATATGTGATATCTTATTTAGTGACCTTTAGAAGGGCTGTTAGGTGGATTCTGTTCTTCAGACAGAGTTGTTTACCCAGGTTCCAGTTTTTAATGCATAGCTAGGTATCGTCTATCGTCAATAATCAGATTTCCACACAAAGTGGATCTATTCCCTTAAAATGATCATATTATTACTTTTAGCCAAAGCAAGATACACAATCTGGCCTGCTGCCTGGACAACAGTGAGCATACAGTTCAACCACTTCCTGAGAACACGAAGCTCACAGATGAGCACGATCAGCCGACATTTGCTGCTTGACAGGTGAAAGCAGGTGGGAGAGCCGTGGGTGTCGTTCACTCGAGAGGTGAGATGAAAAGCCCGGGACGGTGTCATTCTCCAGCCTCCCTCTGTTCCGATTTCTGCTCCTGCGTTGGCGTGAGCCCGCTCTCATCTCCAAGAGCAAACAAAAAGAGAGACGGCAGCAGGTTGTCAGGGCAACACAGGAGCCACTCACTCACACACACATGCAGGTGATGTAGTTTGCCGAGACGTGTGAGGCGAATACGTCACCGTAGAGGAACCGCTCACGACTTCAGCTGATGAGTGGGAACCTGAGGTTGGCCCCATCTCTCAAGCTTTATATATACAACGCTATAAAAGTAGTGTCCTACTTTAACAGACTCTGGAGATGATGTATTACACCAGATCTCCGCATTTTAGATTGAGATCATATAGATGCAACTTTGTAAGTGTGTGTTTCTCATGAGTTCCCTGAGGACCAATGCTTTCTATTTTAACATTAAGACATTTATCACTATGTTGCTCCTCCTCTTAACCGCCAAAGAACGTGTCTTTGATAATCTGTTCTCTCTCTTTGTCTTGATTTCTTTCTCATGTGTCTGTCGCGTGTCATTCTCCCCCACGAGATGGTTTTAATGGCTGGGCGTGCCCGCGCTTCACATGCAAATGTGGGGAAAGTAACGACCAGGCAAAATCAAGAGAGAGATTCAAAACAAATGCCTAATTAGTAGCTGGGGATTCAAATGGAGCCAACGACGCCACAGCCAGTACAAACATTTTTCCAAGATGAGGAGTCAAGAGAGAGAAAGTGATATACATGTCAGGTTTGAAATATGCGTTGATGTTTACTTTCTGGTACAGAGAAAGCACACATGGCTGACGAAGGGTGTTTGTGTGTGTGTGTGTGTGTGTGTGTGTGTGTGTGTGTGTGTGTGTCTTAATTAACTACGTTATGCAGCGAGCATTACCGAAGGGGAAATAGATCTGGAACAGCTCAAATGCTGCCACCTTGCTCAACCACGCATAAGATCAGACTGACGCTGTCAAGTTCAGTTCTCGCTTGCAGATTAAATGATCAAAGGATTATTATCTGAATTTGGATTGCAGCCTGGGATGAATCAAGGATTCATTTGCTCGATGTTCTACGAGGAATTAATTAAACAGGTATAGACAGGCAAATACGGAGAAACGGAGGGGAGAAATAAACCCTGAACGTATTTGCTAAGGAAAGCAATTTGTCTTTTTCATCCCTTCTACGTGTTTTTTTCCTGTACTGTATTATGAGAGGAAATGCTACGCCTGCTTGTTGGCATCCCAACTCAGAGTCAACAACAGACAAAACAATATTGGTACTGAAATTAAAATGGATACCTTTGTAAGCAGGCTGCCAAATCCCTGAACGCCCTCCAAGATTCCAATCCTAATAAACTCTCCTGTGGTCTCTGCCAAGGCTAATTTGGTCGCTCTGTTTCTGTTTCTGCACAGAACAATCTTGATTAAGATACCCACCCCTCTAAGGGCCTGACCAACTCCTTATCTCACAGCAAGGAAGTGAGGAAGGAACCATCAACACTGACACAAAGGGTGGGCCACTTGCGATGTGAGCCGGCCATGTTTTGGTTCAAGCAGTTTCCCATCGGCTATGGAGTCGAGAATTTTATTTATTCTAATGGACGGGGGGGAGGTGGGGCTGTCCAGACATTTTTTATCTGTACACTGAGCATTACGACATACAAAGGGTGTGATGAGAGAAGGATCTGCTCAGGGTTGATGCTACGTGCAAGGAACACACAATAAATGCTATAAACACTATTTCTTGATCAGGCTTCAAACTGCATGCATGAATACCAAAACAACAAACAGCGGTACATGTTTTAGTGCTGATAAAGTCATAATAATAATAATAATAAAGTAACTTTATTTATTTTTACTCACATGTTGTATCCTGTTTAACTTGGATGCAAATGTTCTACCTGCTTTTATAAAAATGTATTTCATGATCTTTCAAGATTATCAAAGAAATAGTTTGACAGTTTTGGAAATATGGTTAATTACTGTCTTGATGAGAGTTTGACTTTCACGTTAGTCCGTTAAATATGAAGTTAGTGTCCGGAGACAGTTAGCTTAGCTTGAAGAGGGAAACAGCTGTTCGTCACTTAACCAAAGATAAGTGACGAACAGAACTTCTAAAGATCACTAAATAGTCCTGCACATAATATTCTTATCTAACTCACAGTGAGAAGGCAAATTAGTGTGATTTCCAAAATAGGAAACATTTTACTGTAACAATTCAAGTTTCAGGTTTACACTTACTGTCTGTTTATACACTGATTTACAGAAGCCTACATGACAAATGTTTGTTCTACTGTTCACATGACGTGGTATGTGATAGAGAGAAATTATTAAGTTTTCAAAAGGACGGTTCACTCCAAAATCAAAAATACATATTTTCCTCTTACCTATGGTGCTATTTTTATTTTTTGAGTTGCTTGGTTTTGGAGATATGAGCCGAGTTGTCTGCATTCTCTCGATTATTATCTTTACACCTCATTGTGAGCAGTTTCATGGAAGGACTATGGTTGAAAGGAAATAGTTCCTCACACCAAGGTCTATGGATAATCTTGATACACCGAATGCCAAAACTAGGCAACTCACACCAAAAATAAAATCTAGATGGATAAATAGCCCTTCAGGTAAGACTCATCGTTTCCCCCTCAGGTTAACACGTTTAGCTCTGTTCGAACTGTTCCTGTTGTTTGCACTGTTCATGCTGTTAGCTGCCCACAGTCTCCATGTTGAGCGCCGTGTGGAGGAACTATATTCTCTGAATTCTGTCGTGAGCACCTTTAATGAATGACAAGTGAAAGAGAAGAAGTACAAGAGGACGTGGGAAAGAGGATGTCAAAATGTGGGTAGGACAAGTGGTGCTCCCGTGTTGCACTCCTCTTCCCTTCAGCAGGGGTGGTCCTCTGGCTAGATAACCCCAGCCAGACAGCCGTGGGTGATAGAGATCAGATTGAGATGACAGACTGGAGAGATGCCCAGAAACACACACACACACAGACACACACGCACACACAAAGTAATGAGGAACAAATTAAAAGGGCATTCTGTAGAAAGAAAAGAAAAAAATCAGCATTGTTGTTCGTCTAGTTTGAGAAAAAGAAGTGAGTGAAAACAGAAGGCTGGAAGTTCTTTGTTCGATCAAACAAACACGGCAAATTCCCAGAACTGTCTGGTGAACCTGCAAAAAATGTCCTTTTGCTTATCCTGCTTAAAACAACAACATTTTCTCCATGCTGTAAAGGGGGCTCTTTTTAACATATGAGAGTGGATTGGAAGAGTTATGAAAAGCTTTTATTAGAAAAAGGTTCAGTGTGGGTTGAATTTTCTGGCACAATTCTAGACTTGTTTCCGTTAAACCTAACAGATTGAGATGTTCCTGATGAGGCGGCTGTGGTGCAGAGGTAGAGAGAGTCCTCCTCTAATTGGAAGATTGGCGTTCATTTAATGGCGCTCCTCCAGTCCGCATGTCTTCTTGGGCAAGATGCTGATATTGCACCCAAAGGCTTTGCCATCTGTGTGTGAGTGTGCGGGAAGGCTATATGAGTATAAATGCAAGTCTGTTTACCATTTCTCTTGAGGGAGTTCTCAAGGAAGAGTAAATATGTCTGGTGTGCCCCAAGGTTCAAACCTAGGCCCCCTTTTTTTCATTCATAAACTTGTTTCCACTGCTACATAGACAACATACAGTTCTACACCACCGACTTGACAATCTGAGCCCTTTCAACAATCTTGTGAATTGCATTTCAGAAGTCAGTGATTGGATGGCCCCACATTTTCTTCAGCGGAATGAGAACATCGCAGAGCATGGGAATCTATAATTTCCCATGTTACTTTACTTAACCCTGCACCTGTGGCTTAGAATCTGGGGGTAAATATTGAAGCACACATTCAGCACACTATTAAAGTGGCCTTTTCCACCCATAAACAAAAAACATTGCAGCCTAAATCCTGACCGAAGCTAAACTCAGTGGCGGCACAAGCAAGATATCTGATTTACTTAACGTGTCCGCTACTGCATCTTGTTGTCGGACCCTGCCCTCATTGAGCAGCCCACGTCAACAATAATCACGTCGTTTGCTAACCAAACCATGTACAAATGGGCCAAGAAATGAGTGTGAGGGCCAAACTAATCTTTAAAGATGAAAAAGACACGAGGAAAGGCAGAGAATTTCAAATATATACAGAAGATAGTTTCTACTTCTGTAAACAGCTGCTACGCTAAAGCAGCTGCTATAGCAATGAGACTTCGCCTGCACAGTCGCCGCAAGTTCTTGAGAGTAATGGACTTACAGTAAGACAACATTTCTGAATGTTTATGTTGCACTGAGAATGTTTTTAACATGCCTGTCTCAAATTGTGTAGGTGAGAGATTGTTTTCATTTTAAGACAAGTTAAAAACAATCCGAGTTCTACAATGTCACTTAGATGTATTCATGCACTTTCCCTTCTGGCCTTCAAACATGAACTTCTTCGGGGTCTTGAGTTTGACCATAATGTGCACCAGTTTGCATTTAAAGTTAATAAAGTGGAGCAGGAAGCGCCGATCCTTCTGACAGACAAAAAATACATGCACCTCAGATTGGGATTTACAAGCAGGGGATAAGCTTGTAGATACTCTGTATTTTCCCTACTTAACTCCGCCTCCCCGTGAGTAGCTTTCAATGTTTGTGTGTGTGTGTGTGTGTGTGTGTGTGTGTGTGTGTGTGTGTGTGTGTGTGTGTGACGTGTGTGAGCCCTCTATCCACGAGGTCATTGTCTCTTGGTCCAGACGGCTCCGACTCAGGTTCTCAGTGTGGCTTCACTAATCTGCCGTAATTATGTCTCACAGCCAGCTCACTCACAGTCACACACACATTGACTCCCTGTCTCCTTGACTCCTCCATTTTCTCTCTCTCGCTCTCTTTTTCTCAGGAGACCAGAGTCTTGGTCGCCTCAGGATGGCTAGCAGTGCATGCGTGTATGCGTGTGTGTGGTGTGTGTGTGTGTGTGTGAGTATGTGTGAGTATGTGTGTATGACCCAGTGTAACCCATGCCATGGGGCTACTACGCTGCCAACAGACAGCTGAAAGGACTCCCTTCACAGCTTTAAGGAGAGAAAAAAAACGACGCAAATGCCTTCGTGACTTGCCGTATAGTAAAAAGGTTTTCCGCTGCGACTCATCCGCGGCACGCATCACACTCATCACACTCATCTCCCCCGCCCTGTCACTGTGACGCACATCTTCCTTGTGCTTCATCAGCCATCAGGCCTCGGGGTGTGTGGTGATGCAGAAGATGTGTGGGCATCCTGAATCCAGACTACCTGACCAGGTTCACGGGGTTCAGGGAAGCCCTCGCTATGAAATAATTTGTTCCGTTGACACACATATTGGTGATTGTTGTTAAGATGTATACTTTTTTAACGAGTTGCAATCCTTGGATGTGTGATCCAAGGATTAGTTGAACTCGTAAAGGATATAGCTGCTGTTTATTACAGCTTCTCTTATTTGGGGAGTTTTAGCCATCTTACTTATAGTTAGTAGAAGAGCTGGAAATGCAACATTTAACTGCTCCAGTTTCTGGCCTTGGTATTAAAACGATAACTTTGATTTAAACAAAGTTATCATTAGTACTGAGAAAAATGGACAGTCCTATGAAAGTGAGATCCAAGCTGGTATAAACCAGAACTATCCTAAATTTAGAATGATAATGCCAGATGAATATGTTGTATTAGTTATTAGTGTTTCTATTTCTCCTTCTTTCTCCCATTTATTTCCACTGTATCACACTCATTATATTATAACACATTACCCTAGCGTTTCTGCATAACATTAAGAAATTATCATTACATTAACAATAATGAAATGTGTTCATTTGATGCTCAACAACAAGCTGAGCCTGCAATTTCCATCCTTATTGTTTTCACAAAACACTCTTAAACCACCCCCCCTGCCAAAGCATGACTTGTTATGTGAACACATAAAATGTTTATCTTTGGTTTTGCCACCAAAACAAACAGTTTCATTGTACAATGAATCTAAAACTAGAAAATAGTCACCACTGTATCACCATTAAGCTCACATTTGTGTGGCACTTCTCACCCAGTTATAAGGAACAGAAAACAAGAGCGGTGTATAAACACACCCTGATGACACCCTCAAAGGAGAACTCACAGGATAGTTGGAGATTAACACCATGGTATATTAAATCAAAACCATAATATGGTTATGTCATTTTTATTTAGTGTTATATTAGATTCTGCTTTACATTACGTTTTCTGATCACTGTAATACATCCAAAACATGCCACCTTTTAAACTTTATTGTGGAAGTCTTTTATGTGGAAGTCTTTTCAAGGAAGTTTGTAAAAATACATTTTCAATTGTGTTTAAACAGCAGTGATCATGGTATAGGTTTACATGAACAAGGAAATGAAAAATCATTCTAAATGACGGGATGGGAGCATGCACGTAAGGAATCAAAACATACAATGAACCAGTGTTTAGATAAACAATAATTAGAATTAGGTAATAAAGTAATTTACTTAATTTGATCCAACAATAGACTGTTCCTCACTGCACCTTCTATAATAACACATCTACTAAAGAGGCATACTAAATTTAAATTGTAGTGCACTATGTTGACGTGAACTCCATTTAGCCCTTACTAATGTGTTCAGAAGGCAGGTCGGCCTTACAGGACAAACCTGTTCCTTTGTGTGTGAACCCCTCTGAGCTCATTAAACTGTTAATATCGCTGTCTCCCTCTTCATAAAACCTGAAATCTCACAAGATACTGCATGCTCAATGGCTGGAACACACAGTACCACACACACACATACACACACACACACACACACACACACACACACACACAGAGAGAGAAAACACACAAAGCCTTGCAAAGCTTTTCTGACTAAGTGCGTGCCTGACTGCTTGCTTAAACACACACACTCACACTCACACTCACACTCTCACACACACACACACACACACACACACACACACACACACACACACACACACACACACACACACACACACAGACGTACACACGGCTGCAGCACAGCGCTCTTATTTAAACTGATGTGAGTGCTGTCACGACATCCGACTAGTCCTATTTGTTCCACAGAAGCCTTGGCGTGAGAGAGCAGGGTCACCCCACTGGCTCTCATGCAAATCCATTCAACACGAGCAACACACACTCACTCACAGAGACACACACACACACGCGCACACACTTAATGGTCCTGCAGATAAGCAAAAAGACAGAGAGACAGACAGGCAGGCAGGCAGAGAGCCATGTAGAGATTCAAGCAGAGAGAGACGAGTGGACAGGAAAAACCATCGGGCAGAGAGCTGAGCAAACAGACAGAGACAGACAGCAAATCATAATAAAACATAATGAAATTGACAGTTATCCTGAGCTACTCCACTTACTAGTGGCCTGGTCTCGCATAGCCACATCTATCTCCACTACGCTGGCCCCGCACATTTCATTCTGGGATAGGGGGAAAAAAAGTGCACTTGCTTGTTTGTATTTCTTTAAACCAATGCACAGGATGTAGCGGCCACGCCCTTGCAAAATAGATAGGGGAAGGGGAGGAGAATGCCAAGTGAAATACGCGGGCAATGGCAGACTAATACTCATAGTCGAAACCTGGTGAGCAATGGTAGCAAGAGGTAACTGTTACACTTTAAAACTTTGGTGCAGGTGGACGATCAGCCGCTGAATGTAGGTTAAAAGGTCAAGGTTCAAATATGGTTGCAAAAGTTTATGCCATTTGGTAACACAGAGGCATCCATTTCCTTTGTTTATTACACTGCCTTCTTCTGGGTGCACTGAACTACATATAACACCATAGTCTCTTTTCTATATATGTTCTATTCAGTCATTTGCTCTTATTATTTGCTTATGTACTTATTTGAGATGTTTTTGCATAACAGTTACCAATATAATAATCTTTTTTTCAGAGGCTGCTCTTAAATATATTGGGCAGTCACACAAGCCAGTGAGGAATTGGCTGGCATCTGTGTGATTGAGTAAATCAGTGCTCTACAAATCCTTCACGAATCAGGATCAGGAGGTTACACACAGTGACGCAACATAACAGGTGGACAAGACTTAGATTCGGATGGAGTGGAGCATGGCGTGCACTAAGGGGTCATTTGGTGCCACCAGAAGAAATACCAAGGAAAGCAGCTCACATCCAACGAGCACAGTGGAAGCGATGAGTGGGTTGGACTATTAGGGGTAACTGGGTGAGTGAGTGTAGAAGTGCTTATGTCACAAAATATATATCATAACACAGAAGAAAAAGTTTTAATTCCACAGTTTGTGTCTGTGTGTGTGTGTGTGTGTGAGGTTGTGTGTTCTGAGTGCTTGCGTTCACCCTCTTCATTGTCAGTCTTCGTTGTGTCTGTGGAGTGCTGGTCGTGCAGTATCTTGTGGGGATTTTGGTGAGTTAAACCTGCATGGTTGGCCATTGGATTTGTCCCGCATAGCCTAGCCTAAATATGTCAAGCGTGACAATATTAGTCATTTCATGCCAAAAAAAGAATAGTGGGTCATATTCACCCCTCCCTTCCCTCTTAAATCCGTGCATGCACACACAGACACACACACGCACTTTCGCCTGTCGCCCCTCCCCCTCCTTCCCCTTCCCCCCTCTCTCTGTCTCTCTCTCTCTCGGTCTCTCTCTCTCTCTCTCTCTCTCTCTCTCTCTCTCACACACACGCACGCAAGCACACACTCAGCATGCTTCATTATACACTTGCACACACAGCATAGCGTGCCGGAAACAGACTCGATAGATGCCAAGCTCTCGGTCCCTGCAGGCTCAGTGCCCCTAAAACACTGGATGCACCTTCCCAAATTAGGTTAATTTGCTTTTACCACGGAGAATGCCCAAAATACAGTCTAGTAGTCTCATAAACAATTATGATAGAGAAATAATTTGCTTATTTTTTTTTTGGGGGGGGGGGGGGGCATTTCAGCTCTCATCAATTATTAACCTGGCTGTTCAACAACCAGACCAGCCAAAGTGAAATAGATATAAGCTTTTAAAATCATGATGATCAAGACACTCAAAATATTACAATAACACCGATGTAGTCACATACTCTATATGCAATCAGACTGTTCTGAAAGTGGGTTAGACGTTTTACAAAACATTCAATAATTTATGTCACAAAGAGAGCTCTGATAAACTTTTTACATGACGCAATTATTCTATTGTCTATTGTGCATTGTGGTCCAGTTGAGTGCTGCTTTGTGTACGATGCTGCATTACAGTAAAGGCCTGCTGCTGCCCTTCTTCCGATGCCCTTATCACAGGGGTATTTGAGGATATGGCCGGTTTCAGAGCGGAGAGTGAGACAGAAAGAGGAGGGGGAGGAGAGGCAGGGCGATACAGAGAGAGGGCTTGTCTTCCCTCTACCCTCTTTGGCACAGTAGGGTGCAAGGCTTGATTACTGTCTCTCTGGCTGAATTTATTTTTTCCCCTTTTGTCACGTTCACCAATTTCCTTTCTGCTGTGCAGGCAGATAAACAAGCACGGAAGGTAACCTAGACTAGAGTGGGCGAGTGCAATTTGCATCACAGCGACTGAGTCTGCACGATTCAATGACGGGTCTAGAAATAGCATGCATCACAAATGTAATCATAGCAAAGAGTTCTCTCTCCCCCTCTGTAATGGTGGGTGGGTGACATTAGCCCAGATAAAGACACAGCTTTGCTTTGGTCAGCCACAGAGATAAAAGGGCAATTATATTATATAAAAAGGCAGAAATGTCTGTCTAAAGACATTTTGTACACCAACCCTGCCGGCCCTGCGGGGATGTCTGGCCGTTATTTCAAATTACTTCTGAGGCGATGAATTAAAGGCACACAAGCCAAACAGAGCATGGAGTGTGACCAATGCATGCAAGGAGGCAGAGCTCAGCTGATGAGACTTCAAAGTGTTGTCTGCCTACATTTTCTACACAATTGTTTATTCATTCTCCATTATTACAAACAACAATAATTAGCTGTCCTTTAAAGGCAAACTTAGCCAGTTTCTTTTTGTGTGCACTTCTTGGAAGGCTCTGCCATTTTAGAAACTGTACTTGTCAGCTATTTGTTACACCATTAATATATTAAGTTACATGAGACGATCAATATCAGTTTAATCTTCTTGTACTTGCCAAAGCTCATCTGTTACCTCTGATGTTGCAGGTCACATTGCCACACGAACGCCACTTGCCTGTTCATGTCAATCAGGGCCCTTCCTGCCATGCTCTGTCTCTGGCTGCTAAAGCATAACATTGAAGTGATGAGCATTACCCATGGATGACTCCATCCCCTGAGACTGACAGCGGTTGAAGTGGTTGTGGTAAGGCTTAAGTTGCTCAAGATGTTGACATAAGACGCTTCCTCACCAATGGTTGCTGAAAATAGAAAAGCTTCTGAGGCCCACAGTTAAGACAGCGTTGTTAGGGAATTTTAGGGTATTTCCACTCTTGAGTGGGAGGGAGCCATGTCCTCCTCTAAAAAATGGAATTGAATAACTTCACATCATATTAAATGTGGCTATTTTTGTACGAGACACACATCAAGGGTCATTTTAAATTCAGTACAATGCTTTTACTTTGGTAGGAAACCCCACTTCCTGTACTAAATCCCCAGCCAACTTGACGGCCAATGAACGTTTCCACACTGCGTGGCTGGACTACCTCGTAGCCATAGCAACGGCCCAGAGCATGGCTCGTGACAGGAGAAAGTCAGTCAAACATTTGAGTATTTAATGTTTGTTTTCCGACTTCACTGCGCAGGAGACTGTTGACTATGGGTAGGTGAAGGTTTATTCCGCTTACAGCTCGATACCACTCAAACCGCTTCATTCGTGTGCGTGCGGCTGCACTGATTTGTTGACAGCTTAGTTAGCTGAACTAGTTAGCTAGCTAGTCAGCTAGCTGTTAGCTGGTTTAGTTTAAAACCCGTCTCTGAGATCAGCGTCACTCCATGAAAGCTGTTTGACGTCAGCGTCTGTCCCTCATTTATTCAACAAAGACTCACAGCGATGCAAAGCTTATGATAGATAATGTTTACTATGCACAACGCACATCGCAAGTAAACAATGTGTGTATCATTTAATAATAAAGTACATGTAGCTAGTTAACTATTCAACTTCTTTGTAATATAGATGATGTGTAATCTCTGCAATGTAGTAGCTTACATAAAGAAACTTAAGTCTGATTTCCAAGGATATATATATATAAACACACAGTATAATGTGCTCTTGTCAGAGCAGCCCTGCATATCTAAATCCATGTTGTGTGCATGTATGTATTTGGAAATGGTTGTTTTGAAAAGAAATTTACATTATCTTGTCTCTGGGGATTAATGAAATACTTCTTCTTCTAGTTGTTAGAGAACACAAGATCAAAACTTCCTTCTGCTCACCTGATCCATGAATATACAATTTGTCTCAATCAATCTTGTTGATCAATAAAATGTAATTATGTCAACTCCTTATTCCAGGATGGGGGTGGATGGGGGGGCGGGGGGTTGGGGGACATTTCTTCACCCAGTGTCCTCCCTTCTAGAGTCGCCGGATGCTTTGTGTCCTTCGGTGCAGCCGAACTACGGGCCCTTATGAGTCTATATGTTCGTGCACGTTTCCCTCTCACGACTTAGGCATGCGTCCATGCAGAATAGATGAGTTTATGAACAGCTTGCCTCTCTCACATTAGACTGATTAATAGTTCAATCAGGGCTAAAACGGTCAAAATGTCACGGGGGAACAGTTGTCATGCAAAGTCCGCTCTTCATATCGCCATCCATCTAAAAGGATAGGCCTCCTTAATGCTGTCACATGGGCGTTACTAATTTATCTGTGTTGTGTGAGCCGGAGGATGTCGTGTTTTTAAATGCCGAGCCTGGAGACAGTAGGGGGGCAATCAGGCTATTAGCGTGCGTGAGCATGAAGCGCTCTGACGAGGCAGGGGTTGTCTATCTGCACTGGTGTGTGTGTGTGTGAGAGAGACACAGAGGAAGTACACACTTGCTTGTTTACATGCTAGTTCTTGAATCATTGGTTTGTGTTTCAAGTTAAACCTGCCCTGGCTTTGCATGAGTTCTTAGATTGGATGTGCATCTGTCCGTGTGCGTTGTGCATGTGGCCAAATCCTATTGTGTCGGTGCTGTACATTGTGTTCTCTCACTCTATTTCCCTCGGATGGCCCGTGAGGGCATTTAATGTCTGGCATGCCGACGTGCTCGGGGAACCATCTGATAGGAGAGACCTCTGGCCCCCTAAGTTGGCTAGAGGTATTTAATCTGAGGTCAAGTGTTGAGTTGGCGTGATGCTTTCCTCTCACTAATGGTGCGCTGATAGATAAATGCCGCACTGCACACACACACACCAATAGACAGACAGAGGCTGGGTTAGGCTTGCACTGTTCTCCTCGCACAACCTCACTGGCCCCTATTACATAACATGGGATAGCTGGATGTTCCTTGGTTTGCAACTAAGAAGCTGAGCACAGCACAATGTACACTTTTTCTGGTTTGAGTGATTCTGTGGATATTTACCATCCTTGACACCGTGGGTCGCCCTTCCGTGGAAGACATGCTAATATAAGTCAAAATACCCTCAGCTGTGAAATGCCATAATCTACAGTCTATAAGCTTAATGCCATAAACTTGACTGATTAATCTATAGAATACATTGTACGGCAAACGGGTTTAATATGGTGGACATCACGCTAAGGGATTTACCCTTACATTAACCTCAGAGTCTAAGTGCTATTCATCAGTTTAATAGTGCCACCCACTTTTATCCTGAAAAGAGACACGTTTTCCTGGGTAACATTGGGAGGAACACATTGCCTGAGGATGGTTGTAGAACTACTTTGGTATCAGGATTTAATTTGTTTTAGAGTGATTAGGAGGCATGTTTGGTTTTGACACGCATTGTATTTTGTCTCGAGGCCGCTCCTGTTGGTCATTGTGCTCCAACTTGAAAGGGATTGAAAGTTGTATGCATGAATCTGGAAGTTAATTTCAGACAACACAGGGAAAGAGAGGGATAGAAGAACATAATATCTCTGAAACAACATTGTTTCTGACTCAAAGTTGGGATGACATTTAAAAGAAACCATTTGAACTAACTCTAACAATCTATGCACATTTAAAACAATGTTTTAATATCAAATCTTATCTTCCTGTGAAACTAAATATAACATGTGTTTACTTAAACTAGTACTGACCACTTTCAACCAATTATATCATCTGAATGAATTCCTTGTTCCTTGTAACCGTCCACTGTTCAAATATTCCATTTCACGTGGGAATACGTCCCAGTACAATTTATCTAGTTTATTTTGTATAACCCAAAACCACAAATTACAAATTTGCCTCAGGGGGCTTTACAATCTGTACACAAATGACATCCCTGTCCCAGGACCTCACATCGGATCAGGAAAAACTCCCCAGAAAACAGAAAAAAAACCTCCAGGAAGCATCAGAGGAGGATCCCTCTCCCCAGATGGACAGAAGCAAAAGCTGCTCTAACTTCCGTTTCACCGGGACTTTACCATTTCTACATAAGTTTGCAGTAGAGCCAAAACAATGAGTCAATAAATCAACTACTTGATGAGCAAATTTAGCCAATTCCAAGTGTGACGATCGATGAATTATCAATTAATCCTTTTATAATGCAAAACATTTCAAATATTCATTGGTTCTAGATCTTCATTGTAAATTAATTATTTAGTGCTCTTAGTCAAAGCAAGGACTTTAACGATGCCTCCTAGTTCTCCTGTATCAACAGATGTATTACTATTCCATTCATTAAAAAACTAAATAGACAGATCAACATTAAAAACAATATTTAGGTGCTGCCCTAGTTTGCAGCACCAAATGGAAATCCATACCACACACACGAATACCATTTCCAGTATCGCTAATTCTGCTGGTTTCCTCGTGCCCAGGAGACGAGGAAAGATGTAAGGAGGCGACGCAGGAGGGAGAAGAGAAGGAAATGAAGACGGTTCTTCTCTGTCCTCCGATCTACCCACTGCCTGAAGAGATAGAAAAGGTAGGCAGTTCAAAGAGCATGTTTCTGAGAACCCACGGCAGGTATTGTGTATTTTTATATCCGAACAGCAAGACTCTCCTCCCATAGGAAAACATATACATATCAAATTGTTTTCAGCACACACACACATACACACACACACACACACACACACACACACACACACACACACACACACACACACACACACACACACACACACACACATTCCCTTTGTGACCATACTGTTACCTTCCAAAGCAGCATGTTAATGAAAGACCATATTGACACAACATAGTATTGGTATTTCATTTTTCTTCTACAACCCAGAAATAGAAATGTATATGTTCCACCCTGATGAGTGTTTTTCTCTCTCTCTCTCTCTCTCTCTCTCTCTCTCTCTCTCTCTCTCTCTCTCAATATTTGCAGTAATCCATGTGATTTGAACAAGAAATGGGACAATGTCTCCTCTTTTAATATTCCATCTGTTTTAAGATAAAGCAATTAGGAAATAACATGACAATGATGGCGCGTTGCGTTGTATCCTTGTCGATGTCAGGTGGCAGTTACATATTCCCATATGATATTCCATATGGTATGAATATAAATTAGCAGGGAATATTAAACATACAGGTTAAAGCAGTATATTACCAGTTAAAGCAGTGTATTCTCTGTTTGTCAAAGGAAACTATATCTCCAAAGACCCCGTTTTCCAGAAATTATTCACATTATATTTTTTCACATTTTTAAAAGTTTCTTTTTATATGCCCTTACATACAAAAAGAATGCTCTGAGCACACACAAAGCAAAGTAATTACACTAAGTAAATGTTCTGGCCAATGGTTGTAACCAGTCGTTTATCTTCCCATTCTCATTTGAGCATTTTCCACTTTGGTCCTGAACAAAGTTTTTTTAATTTCTTATGCCTTTTGGGAAACCCAGCCAACATGGCGTCATCTCCACTTACAATAGTAGCTTTGTATCTATCATCTCTTCCACATTAGAACTGCAGAATAAACAAACAGAGCAGCTGGCTGGGTCTGAGAGGGACCTCTGTGATCGCTTTACCTGCAGCTCCCCAAAAGGCTGTGGAAAACTGGACAATAGTTTTCTGTCTTTTACAATCTTTCCACTCCACGTTTCCTACACGGTCAGACCTTTGAGTGAGCAAAACTGTTCCTAGATCTCACTATTTACAGACTACATTGTTGTCATAAATAATAATCTGGTATTATCCTCTAATATGCTGAGCCATACTGTACAACATTAGTTACATTTGGTCTTCTGTGACCAAGTCAACATAACATGACATGGAGCAGCACGTTCACAGTGGTAAGATGACTCAATGGACCAATGAGGCTGCGCTATGCGCTCTCTTCCTGTCTCTCTCAGTTGCCATGTCTGTCGCTCTCGAGTCATTTCTGGAATTTCTCATTCAGTGCAGTCGATGGCTGTAAACAATACACCCCCGTGGTATTATCCGAGGGGTCCTTTCCATGCCTCTGCACAGACAAAATCCCCCCAGCCTTCTCTGAAAGTCTCCTACAAACACATCTATGCATGCACAGTGAATGCACACCTACACACACACACACACACCATTCCCCCATGCATCCCATTTGTCCATCTATCTCTCTGCCTGCTGTGCCAAGGCCAACAGACTCAAATGGGAATCCATTTTATTTATTGATTTCTGTGGTAGCCATCCATCTCTCCCGTGTGTGTGTGTGTGTGTGTGTGTGTGTGTGTGTGTGTGTGTGTGTGTGTGTGTG